>NW_006296406.1:150568-178152 GCF_000327345.1 Myotis davidii
GAAGCGCGCGGGGCGCACCCGGTGGCTCTGCCGCCAGCGACGTGAGCATCTCAGGACCGTGGATCCATCAGCTCCCTTAGACCTATCAGCTCCCATTAGGAGCCCGGCCCGAGAAGTTTCCACGGTCTGTATCGGCAGAAATAACAGCGACCAAGCTCTGGCTCTGCTCGCCCCCTTCGGGTCCTTCTACTGCGGGAGGCGGGAGGCGTCCCGGGGGCGCGGGGATCCCACGGGCATCCTTGGGCCCCGGGCCCCGGCCTGGGATCGCCGCGGGTTTCCCCGAGGAGGGGGGCAGCGGGAAGGGGTTCCGGGGTTCCCTGAGCGGCGAGAGACGTGTGACCTCTTTTCCGTTCAAGCGCACCTGCCAGGGCTCAAGGACCCCTCGCCCCGGGCGAAGGAGGCGGCGCTGGGCCCGCTCCGACCCTGGGGGCGGGTGGGAGATGGAGACGCTGCAGGGCGTTTACTGCAAAAGTAGCCAGAAAGCCTTTCTCCGGAGGGAGGGACAATGAGCAAGAACTAAAGGGAATTCAAGGGGAAAAGCCGTGAATGCCGGAACCACCCACACCCGGAGCCTCCAGGTTGACACGAAGCTCGGTGGTTCTCTCCGTTGGCCGGAGAGGGTCTTTTCATGATTTTTCTCCACGTGTTCGGAGAAATCTCCCTTCCAGACGTGTTAACAAACCCCTGCGCCCGGACTTGAGGCGGTATTTTTTCCAGCGACACTCACCAAACTGTGCAGAGAATGTCCTTTTTTTTTTTTTTGTCCTGCCCCAAGGCCAGTCAGGAGGGGAGTGCCATTTCTTTGGGGTTAAAAACTGATTTTCACTTCAACATCTTTCACTGCAAGACTTGTTAGGTTTCCGATTAAATTCCTTTTAAAAAATGATACTCTAAAAAAAATAACACGTGGCTTCCTCTAATAGATGCTTGGATATTCACCTAACAGTCACACACACACCAACTCATGAAGTCATTTCAAGCAATTTGCAGTTATGTTGAAGGGCATTTCTGGGTAGGAAGCCACAAGCAACTTTTCCATCTTTTTCAGGGTCGTTTTATAAGTTTCTCTTTACACACCTTTCTTGGGCTGAAAGGATAGTCTTTGGTCCTCATACCTGCTTTTGTTATCCTCGCTGTGGGGCGCCAGCGGAGGTTGGAATGGGAAGGGAGCTTTTAGGAATCTGGGTACCGAAGGGCAGGGAGCACCCCAATCTAGAGAGAAGCTAGGAGAGGCTGACCAGCAAAGAGGGCCATTAGGGAGGTTAAGTGGGTGAAGCCAGCAGCAAGGCCCTCCCGCAGGCCCCAAGTACTTTCCCCTGAAACACAGGCTTTCCCCTTTATTGCTTAATTCCACATGCACTCATGGTTAAGAGCAGGTCACCAGTCATTCATACTTAAGGACAAAATGGGCCAATTGCACTGAGATGAACTGTATCAAGGAAATAGACATGTTCTTGAACAGGAAACAAGGGCGGGTAATTTCTAAGCATGGAGCAATTTGGGCTGTGTAGCAAGCCCCAAGCTTGGGGACTTAGGGGAGCATGACTGGACACCTGAGGGCTTGAAGAAAGGATGGTCCTGAGCCTGAGGGTGGAGAGAGAGAGAGAGAGAGGGAAGGACAGCATTCTAAGACAAACTCCCTTTCAAAACTGCTGAGCGGTAGTCTCTAACCCAGAAAGGGGGAGAAACCTCCTTTCCTGTTGACCTTATACCACAGGGTCTTTTACCCCTGGGACCCAGAAGTTGAGTGAAAACAATATTATGTAACTAGAGGCCTACTGCACAAAATTTGTGCAAGAATAAGCCTTCCTTCCCCCTGTAGGCAGCACCGGCTTCCCTCTGGCACCAGGGACCCTGGCTTCCCTCACAGCCCCGGCTTTGTCGGGAAGGTTGTCTGGAAGAATGTCCGGTCTAATTACCATATTATTCTTTTATTATTATAGGTAACTTGGATGAAGTAGATTGTTATGGGCTAATCTGGGTACCAAGTCATCGTTTGTAATGCCAATGGTGGAATGAATTTAAAAATCCAAGAAGTTGTTTCACTTCCAAAGTTTTGGAACTTAAGTTTACATAAAATTCAGGGATAACTCCACTTATTTTGCATTAATGTACTTAATGGAAACATTACATATGAATGAATGCAGTAGCAAATGTGCCAACATATTTTAGAAAAAATACAAAAATAAAAATTCATAGGGAATTACAAAGCATACTACTGTTATTTATCTTTCAAAATTGTTGCAAGAAAATACTTTGGGGGGGAGAAATAACTGTTAATTAATAAGTCAATTGCTAGTTAACAGTACCAGCATTCCTAGTATTAACTAATCATTAGTTACCATTAATTGCTAGTGTTAACTAATAATACACAATATCTAAGTATGTAGTCAACATTACCTTTGCTATGGAAATATGCTGTCCTAGTACTAAGTCTTTTAACAAATGTGTGTGCCTACTAGGTGCAAAGCAGTGTTAATTTTTTACTCATTTGATTGTGAACGAGACAAAAAATTAAGCAAGAAACAAAACAGAGCCAAATTGTTATGATGTTTGTAATACTGCAAACATTTTTTTACTGCATTTAATCTATACAAGTCTAATAAATACAGAAGTGCTTATGACTAAATGGGTTTTTATTGCCTGCAAGCTCTTACAAGTAGGAGAATAAAGTATATTGATGGCAGCACACTCACTAACCCACACTTTGGGATTTTTTTTACATTTGAAAAAGGAATGTTCAGAATGGAACAAGACACAGGACATTGGGTAATCTAGCCTGTATTTGGCTTTGGCAGTCCTTTAAGCCCAGGAATATACCTGCAGGCCAATTCAGAGTACTAAGAACCAAGGTTAATGTTTTCTCAGACGTCACAACAATGACAAATTATGAAACAAACCTTACACATAAATGATAAACTGTGCACACCACTTTGACACGGGTACGGCAGAGCTGGCAGAGTGAACAGAAGTGACTTCTCACAATGTGGTATTATGAGACATACTCACTTCATACACAGGACACTGTTTTGATGTGATTACAGAAAAAAAAGTCAACTAAGAAAATAGTTCTAGTCACAAACAGAGCCAAAGCTCATATTGGGCAAGCAACACAAAAAAGGCTGATCTTCTTAAAAACAAAACAAAAACTTGGCAAACTTGACATTTTCCCCTTTATTTCTGCTTCCAGGTTTACTTTGGAAAATGTGGAGTGAAAGACAAGCATTTTTATTTGGTCAAACACTGTAACTACAAGGACCAGGTACAAAATAAAGCCATGTCTTCTACAAGCTGCACACCCTCAGGCCTCCTCTTCTTCATCACTGTCCTTCATGGTAATGCCCTGAAGTCCGCCTCCTTCTGAAACAGAGGCTGTAGCCTCCTCCACTGTTAACCGCCTGTGCACAGTGTCGTAGGTCTTACTGTTCAGTGTGCCTTCCAACACACCCTGCAATCGGAAGTCCCTATAGGTTTTCTGGAGGAGGAAGAAAAACATTGTTTAGATCACATATGGATTATATGTGTGCAGGTATATTCAGATGTCTATCCTATATAATAAAAGTGTAATATGCTAAGTGTCTGACCATTTGGTCGACCGCTCGAACAGTCGCTATCATGTGCATTGACCACCAGGGGGCAGACACTCCAACTGGCAGGTTAGCTTGTTGCTGGGGTCTGGCCAATGGGGACTGGACCAGTAGAGCTGGACATGCCTGGGAGCCCTCCCATGGTCCCTCCCCGGCTGGCCGTCAGTAGAGCTGGACATGCCTGGCAGCCCTCCCATGGTCCCTCCCCCGCTGGCCGGCCCCCATCGGGACTGGGTGAGATGGCCCTGATTGCTGGCCAGTTCGAGGGACCCCACCCATGCACGAATTCGTGCACCAGGCCTCTAGTATGTACATAAACACAATCAGCGTTTCCAAAATGATCTTGGGCAATCCATGAATGGCTTCAGATTATCAATGATCTTGTTGGTGTATTTCTAAGGAGAAAATGAAATGAGAGACTTCGGGTAGAGCTATTTAACCTCGAATCACTCTAAATAGACCAAAATGTTTTAACTATCCGATGATAATTGAGCTTTTCTCCAAAATATTACTAATTACATAGAATTTACTATTTGGATAACTTGTAACAAGATAAAATTATATGTCCTGATATATATATATTTAATACGAAAAGAATCCTTAGTATTACATTTGAGGAGACTTTCCTTTAATACTTAAAAATACATTACATTTTATAAGATGCATTAGTTTTTTTTGGAAGGTGTATGGAGGGTGAAGGTTAATCCTATTATTAGTAAAAGAAGTTTGTATTTTCGCTGCTTGTGAATTATAAAATTTATTTATATGTAGCAAGGGATACAATTTTGTGTACACCTAAATGTCTATGCATTCTGTCCTTTCCCTTTGAAATTCCCTTGGACTGTGAATTGTCAAATTCTGGCATAAAGCTCTCATTGATGGGCTAATAAAATATGTATTTACATCTTCTGTGAAACAGTAAATTATAATTTGGTGTGTTATATGTCAAAAATAGAATACCGTGATATTGTTTCTACAGTGATTCTCAAAAACAACAAGAACAACCGAACTCTGGGTTATGTGGCACTTCAGATATGTAACCTGTAAAACTTCCCTCAATTTCACTTTCCCCTTACATGTGGTTTCCTCAGATATGATTTTTCTATACAATACAGGTATTTTAATGTTGATTTTTAAAGTTGTAGAAAGAAATCGAGAATTAGTTCAACGGGGAAACAAAGAACAAATGAAGATTTCCATTCTGTTGAGGCACTTCTAAGGCCATTTTTTTAAGTTAAATATCTTTAAATAGAATTTAACTGTCCTATATTAGCTTTAGAATATTAAGCAGTCAGATTTCAATGAACTGGCCCCAAAGTATCTTCTATACATATCAATATGCCACTGACTGCTAATGGTCATCTTTTTTTTGGGGGGGTGGAGAGGGGAGTTTTGCACTTAATAGATGAATACAGTAAAATAAGAAGTAATGTTGTACTTGATGGCACAATATTATAACTCCAATATCTGGAAATTAACATTAAAGGATGTTTGATTTCACTCACCACAGTAGAAGGCAAATATACTATTCAGATGGTTGAGCTAAAGGAGCTTCTTCACATGAGGTGCAAGTGCTAACGGATGACATCTGATTCCCCTTGATATAGATACTGGCCTACTAACAGCCTTCTGGATACCAGGTAGTGGGCTCATTGGTATTTGCATATTTTATCTTGCTGTCTTATTTCATCTGACTTATGCCCTATGTTACACCAAGTTTCAGAAGTGATTTGTCAAAAGTAAGTATGGAGGGTGAATGCTTTTTTTATTTGGAATAATCAGTGGTTATAAATAAAATTCATATTTGAAAAGTCCACCAAATCTAAAAAGGAGCTGAACTGTGAGGAATACTGTATAGAATCTGAAGTTAGTATCGCAACAGCAAGCAAAATTTAGATGCAGAGTGTAGTTTTCTTCTTATGTGATCAGAACTATTTTTACTTGGATTCTAATATTTTAAAAATTACAACCATAGAGATCTGTGTTCAAGCCTATAAGTGTCTAATATTTAGATTAAAATGATATCAAACACCCAAATTTTCATCTACAGATGACCTATCTGGTCTAAAATATTATTGCTCCACTGATAATTATATATGTGGCTTGTGAATCCTACTTTCTTATTTTATGGAATGACTTTCCTTAGACTTAGTTTGATTATCAATACATTAATTAGCAGGGACAGATTTGTACTGTGAAGGCTTTCTAACGTAGATATAATTAAGATGTTATTTACACTTGGACAGCCTCTGTGGCTGCCAGGGAAGGTCTGCTTGGTTCTTATTTAAGCTAAGTGTCTGCCATAGGGTGCTGCTCACCTGCCTTTTCTCCTAGTAAAAGAGGCAGCTGCTTTATGTTTACTGCTTTGAAATGTCACATGGCCACTAGAGAACACATTTTGATTGTGTTCACCATTTTGATTATATGAGGATTCTATTTTTTCCCTCCCCAAGTAAATCATTCTGATGTTAAAACTTTGCAAATAGCTTCTTAGTCCTAAACATTTTGTGAAAATCTTACTAGAATTAGTTGGGTTTTGGTTTTTGGTTTTTTGCAACTTAAATAAAGCAAGTAATGTCTAAGTATCTTTGTGGGACAAAGTTGGCTATCATGTAAATGTAGATGGTGTCTGGGTCTCCAGGGGCAGAGAACAATGACAATGCTTGTGAGTAGTAAGGACTAAGTTGCCAAGGGGGAGGACCATGACTCCTGGAGAGAGCGAGCTACTCTGCTGTCACAGGCAGGCCAAGTCTAAGGAATTTGGATGAAAGGAAAGCCTATCAGGGGCCTTCACAATTCCATACAGTTCTCCTTAAATTCATTGGAAAATGATTATTATAAACATAACCATATAGGTTTGAAAAATGACGCATTTATGTCTGAAATTGGTTAAAGTCTCTTTATAGTCAAAGTAGAAAAAAACCATTAGAACACTAAATTATTAAATAAAGCCCTATGACTTGAATAAATATATTGATCAGTCCAAGAAAGCATTGGCTGAATCTGCTTGTGAAAAACAAAACATTGGAAGTCAGACATATTCATGGAATTTAATTTTATACTTATCAGTCTTAGCTATTGGCAGGCATAATGAAAAATATGTTAAAGTTAAGATAAATCGATTGGCTTAGAGTACAATGGAAGTGTCGCTGTAAAATTCAAGAAAGGATTGTTATTTTCTGCTAAAACATTTACTGGTGCTTGATTTTTAACTGCAATGACTTAAGAATATGAGAAAAGGAATAATTCTGAAAGAAACAAATGATGGGCTAATTGAAAAGACAAAAAAGAAGCTAAGCTAAAAAAAGAGGTTTTTATTCTAAAAACAAAGAGCTTAATCTATCAACTAATATTAATCGACTGAATATGTAATTTCTGACACCCTAAACCCAGTGGACATCAGCTTGAAAATGAGGCTGATCATAAGGGCAGCCAGCTAATCCCAACAGTATAGACTGCAACCTTCACATATACATATTTTTAGAAGGTAAGAACCAGATTATCCTGATTCTCTTTTATGAAAGACAAACTTCATCTGAAAGCTCTCCACGTCACATTTATAGAAACAAGGAAGAAACAATAAAGAAATTAAGGCAAATGTGAACACGTCTTAGCGTGCTTTCAGTTTCTTTGTAAAATAAATAATACCTGGTAAGAAGTGTCCTGGCTGAAATGTAATGTGTTAGTAGGTGGCTATCATGTGACTTGTTATTTTTGACTAATCATGATTGCTATTACCGTGCCATTATAGATCTGGTTCTGTGTGCTAGGTTTGCCGACTTCTTACTTTGGAACAGAACTTTCCTATTTGTGGGTCTTTCCAATCTGTGATAACCTGTATGTCTATGGCACAAAATAATCTGCATTCTAATTAGATTGAAGGAACCAAGAGAATGATGGGAAATATTTTAATGCAGCAAAAACTTCCTTTAATGATGTAACAGTAGTTCTTAAACTTGAACAACTACAGTATATCCAGATTGCTGGGCCCTACTCTCAGAGTTTCTGATTCAGTAGATCTGGGGTTAGATAACTAGTCAGCACATCTAGCAAGTTCCTAGGTGATGTTGATAATGCCAGGTCAGGAATGACACTTTGAAAATCAATGTGTATACGTGAGTGTGTGTGTGCATGAGCATATACACATATGCGCACACATCAATATGCACATATACATAAATACATATGTGCACACACATATATAGACACATATGTAATTATACATAATAACTTTATGTATGTGTGTATATATAGGTATGTACTAGTTTGATAAATGGTACTAAGATTGAAGTAAAGCTTCTATTCACTAAAGATAACATATGCTGTTACCTTTTCTCTTCAAGAGCAAAAGTCAAAATGGCCTTGTTGACGTGATATGACATCTGTTAGTTTTGATGGTCCCCAGCACTGAAACTGATGATCCTTACATATAGGAAGAGGCATGCTTCCAAGGAATTCAGGCAGTGACAATGCATTACTTTTGTGTCAGGATATAACAAAAGAATGGAGGCTCTCCTTATCCTACTGACAAATGAAAAACCCTCCTAATGATATATGATCCCAGTAAACAGGGAGGAAATACATCATGGAAAAAACATTTCTATACCTAAGAAAATACAAAATTATTGTGGACCGCCTACCTTCAGGTAAATGTGCTAGGGGCTTTCTGTATGTTATGTAAAATTGTGATTACTTGATAACAACATATTTTTTATTTATTAGAGCAAAGAAGATAAGTTTATATTTATTGAGGAATCTAACTGAAAATGTAAATAAACAGTAGCACATCACTGCTGACAGTGTTGTTTGAAAAGTACTTAAACCCACTGAGTCACATCAAACAAGATGCTTTATTTGTATGTCAATATCTTGCCATTACTCTTTATAGCTTGCTGGGCAATTCACATCTACACACATTTTGTTTACCTTCACGATCTTGATGAGCGTCTTCAGTTGGTAAATATGAAGCTGTAGGTCTAATCTGTCCGCCAACCACACACAGATGACTTTCATGGAACTGCTGTACCATTGCTGGAAAGAGGGATGGGAGCAGAGGGGAGGAGAAGAGGAAAAAAAAAAACCTCTGCAGTATTCATTTAACAAATTTGGTAATGAGGGGGTAATGAACACTCCGAAATGACCACAGATCAGCACTTGAAGTCAATAACGCTATAATTTCCTGTTAACCGAATTGTATGTTTAGCTAGAGAATCTGCTAAGCTGACCTGGTCCGTTCTTCCCATGAATTAACATTACAGGCTTTCAGCAGTAACATATTCATGGGAAACAGTGCTTTCGCACTTGCTGCCTACTGGCCTGCTTTGCAATTTGTAGGTAACAATGGGTACTAAATGCACGTTATGGGACTGAACGGACTGCCAAATAGCAGGAAAAAAACAGGTAAATAATTTTCAAAGGAAAATTTGCCATTAGCTTGTATGTTATGTAAAAATCCAAGAGTAGGTGCATCATGCCCTAATGCACGTAGTCATGCCTAGGAATAACATTGTGAAGGAGTGATGGCAAAACAGCCGCAGCTCACAGAACTACAACCCTCAAGCACACATGTACCTGCTATTGATTGTCAAGTATTTGCCAAAGTCTTTTAAAACCACCTCAGTTAAAAATTTCAGGTCGTAGGCATGAACATCATCAGGATGGAATTCTTATGACTTTTGTTTTTTCCTCGTGTCTTATAAGAATCACAAAACAGCTGTCAGTTGAAAGGAAAGTTTCTGTTCCATTTTGCGAGGGTTTTGGATGGTTCATTTACCTCTGTTTATTACAACTCTCTTTAGGGGAAAACTGAAATTCTTCTTTAATGTAATTTCCTATTCATCTTTAATGTCTGCAAGTGTAGCAAAAGGAGGGATTTTGTTCCAGTTGTCAAAAAAAAAAGGCAATCTGTCAGTGGTGACATATTAAGAGATTCAATGACTACCATGCGCCAAGCTCGGTTTAGGTGGTTCTGTAAGAATAATCACGCTACTCGTTCAGGTAACCATGAGAAATACCCGTCTATTCAGCCCTTAGGAGATGACGAGAGTTTTTGAAAGAGAAGAAATCTCGTACCTTGTTTGTATACATAAACACAGTGACACTACAGGTCACACACGTATGCATATGTTTGTAGGTATTGGAACATAAAAAAAACTTAAATATTTTTCTTCACATAATAAAACAGTAAGTGCAACTTCTGAGAGAAACCTCAAGGGATACAAATAAGTCTGAAATTTATCTGGACTTCTAGTAACATTGTTCTAATAAAATTTAGTATAATAAATGGTATTTTAAGCATAAGTTAAGAATGAATTTGGTTTCATATTCATCAGACTTCTTTCTATTGATTTGTTAGATCACTGAACGTACATCTTTAAAATGAGATATGTTACATAAAATGAAGAACTGATTTACTAAATACTGTGATAGCAAATGGATGAGTGAACATTTTAAAAATTGGTTAGACTATGATCTTTAAAAAATATATTATTTGTGCACCTAATTTCGCTCTTTTCTAAAGATTACTTTCTTAATTTTAAGACATGTAAAATTATCAGAAATAAGTTTTAGAAAATGAGACAAATTCCTAAACTCTTAAAAAATGAACTGCTAATGAATTCAGTACTTCAGCTAACATATTAAATCTAAAATAATTTATAATCTCTTTATTTCTGATACCATTTAAATTCTATGCTTTCTTATTTCAAATTATTTTTAGTCTTAACTTCTTGAGTTCTCTTTTAATACAGGTAAACACTCACCGGACTGGTGATACTGAAGACGAGTACACTGAATTAAGACCCTTACTCCTTCCTTCATAATTTGAAAGCTAAAATATACTAGTAGTCATGATGGTTATGACTCTTAAATTCTATTCCTTCTGCAGGGGATAATAAAATTTTCTTTTTGTTGGGGGAGGGAGGACAAAATATGATAAATTGTACGAAGTCTAGCATAACATACTAGTTAATCTGACTGACTGTGCAGGTAGTATAAAAATGGTACGCTGTACAAATTTGAGGAAAATGAAAATACTTTCTTAAATTACTTCATATGTATTTTTTCTTAAAAATATCCTTACGTAATTTAAAATTAATTTTACTTCATTTTTCTATTACATATGAATAATACTCATGGTTATGTGGTAATCAAAAATACACCTAATGTAACACAGAAATTTATTTTTAATGTGGTAATATCTTTAATAAAAATGACAAAATTATAATTTTAGACAAAAAAACAATTTTAGAATAAATGATCCAAAGTTAACAAAAACACACATAAAAACACAGGGGAAAAAAGAGAACTACTCTTCAGTAGAATTTTTAATCTCCTTTACCATAATCTTTAAAGGCCAACAAATTATTCTATATAGAAAATTCTATAAGAAAAATGATAGCATCTGGTGGTAAGAATGCATATTTTTTGGTTCCCATGTCAAAGCATTTTGAAGAACTTCAGCTAAATCAAGCAAATGAAGAGAAAGCAGTAGCTCAGTTTGTGTTGCTACTAAGAATAAAGTAACAAAAACAAAAACACTCTCTTTTCTTGTATAGGATGAAACACACACACACACACACACACACACACACGCACACACACACACACACTCACACACACACACACGCACGTGAACAAAACCACAAAACAAATCTCTAGCATTTTCCTATTTCTGGAGCTGGAATTGATATTTTTCTCTTTGGGGTGCTGAAGTATGGTGAGTCCTAGGTTTTCATCTTGAGAAAAGAGTCAAAGATAGCAGCTTAGCTTCAGCCCCTGCCCCCACCAACCCAAACCAAACCAACCTCCCAAAACAAAGGGAAAACGTTTTGAAAAAGGATGAATGTGCAGTGAAGTCCGAAAATGTCCTTTCATTTTGGAAAAGTTAATTTTTTAAAAGAACTTGGTTGACTATTCCCTTTTCCCGTCAGGGGCTGACAAGGGAGGGGCACTGCGGCTTGCCCTGGAGCCAGGGCTGTGGCATTATTGCTTCATTCTTTGCTTTGGAATAAAGCAGTCAGTGTATATTCTATCTTTTTCCCCCCTACACCAATTCATGACAGCAGCCTACCACGTTAACAAAATATAGATTTTTTTTTCTTTTTGTGGTTCATTCAGCTCCTGTAAGGGCATGTATTACTCACTTCATTTTCTTGAGATATCTCTTTTAAAGCAAAAATAAAAGGAAAGGAAAGGCTAGGGTTGACTCTGTGAGACCCCCGTATTTATTCACACTTATTGTGCATGACTGTAGACTGGTAAATCATATTAGCAGCCCGTCTCCCCATCAAGCTGCTACTTGCTTCCCAGCCCTGGGAAGGTTCAACAAATCAACAGGAGCACGGAAAACAGAACATCAGTCTAATCTAGTGTTTAAGGTGAAGTTTTCAAACCCAATCTAAGAAGATCTTTAGAGCAAGCAACAAGCTGAAGGGCTCAGAAGGTGGTATTGACAATGGAAGAGTGTGGAAATATTGAGAAGCGCAGCACTTGTGCATTTTTAATAACAAGAGGGTCAACAGGACACAGCTCCCTCCGTGCCCGGAGTTGCCACCGACTATGGAAATTGCCACACCAGGGCTATGAGCGCTTGCAGTTCATCAGCTTTCTTAAACAGTTCATCAGCTTTCTTAAACACCCTGAACCCCCTCCGTGGACCTTTAGTCTTGAATTAACAAACCAAAGCAATGAAAGAGGGTGCAGCCTGAATGGCTGGCATTGATCCCCAACTGTGCCACACTACTACAGGCCCTGGAAAATTCTCTCCATTGTCAATAGAAATTGACAAACCTCCTCTCCTAAATAGTGCAGCTGAGCCGGGCGGGATCCTTGCAGCTGTAAAGGGCTCTGCTCTCGGGGCCCCGGAGCCCTAACAATGAAGCAAGCATGAGCTCTTTGTCAGCCCCAGACTCGGCAATTTTCTAACAAGGATTAAAGTTGTTTCTCTGCAGCGCGGGTGAAAAGAGATTTAGCAACATACCGTGCTTTCTTCGTGCAAGTTAAAGAGAAGCAGTTAAGGAATTCCACTCTTCTGTTGGCCGGCGGAGATGCAAAACAAATATACTAAATGCGCACAGGTTCCTTTTCTGCTAATGTATAACATTTTAAGGATGATTCGATTAAGTGTAATGCGTATTGCCCGGAAACCAGCATTGCACATTTATTTGGGAAGTTTTATTTTTAACAAGTCCAGCTGCTTGCCACCTGCAATGAGGTCTCAATACATACTAATGCACAATGCCTTTAGGCCCTCTGTAGCTGATATTCCTAAATCTGACTCACAAGACCACATAGGGTTCATATATCGCGGCTGCTGCCAGCAAATGATTTCCGTCAGAATGTGGCTTCTGATGATGATGGCAAGGTAAAAATAGCCGCTTTGCCAGGGGACAAATCTGTGACACATTTTCTGCTTAAGTGTTTAGCTTTTTATTGATTATGAATTGGTGCAACTAGTTGATCTACTCTCATTTTTCTCCAGCTATGCTCGTCTCAATAGGTGAACAACAGAAAAAATAGAAAAGAACCAACACTTTTTAGTGCACTAACGATATGGAGTCGCTGAACTTCCACAGTAGGCATGTATGCCTTCATCTATTCCAAGATAAGCTGTTTTACAGGCACTGAGTCACTGTGTTGAAATACCATCTAGAAAATCTCACCTTAGAAAAGATGTACCTTTTTAATGCAAGGTTTAATAGAATAAAAACATAATATTCTTGAAATGCTGAAGGTTTTGATATGTTTGATAAATATAAGCCATCCTTTAGGATGACTGGTAGCTTTAGAGAGCAACAAAATACTTAGAAATATTCATGCCTGACAGTTTCACCAGTCTATTAACAAGTACATAGAAATGTGTTATTACGTACACACTGAGTGTTCCTTTTGTTGACCGTACATCTATGTAGTGTAACTAAATTTAGTGCCGCTCACTTCCTATTTCTAAACATTAAAATGCAAAGTTTATTTTAATGGTAAGTTGGATACAGTGATAACAACATTTCCTCCTCTGTTCAAGGCATCCTGCGAAAATGACCATATTTAGCTTCACAAAACAGACCCCAAAACACAAGCATTTTGAAGTGTTAAGTGTGAATTTGTTGTTGGCTTGGAATAAGAGTAAGGGCTATATGTAAGGAAAACCAAAGCCAGTCTTATGGCTAAATACAGGCCTAACCTACACTTATCAACACTCCCAGCGAGACCCAGGATGGAAGACAGAGACTCCCGTCTCCACATGGCAGCTGAGGGCTGGCTGAGGACACAGCAGAGCAAAGTAGGGAAGCTGAGAGGCGAGTAGTGCAGCCCCCTTTCATGCTACTCTCTGCTTGATTGAGCCTGTCACTGGCTTTCTCTATGCCTCAGTTTTCTCATCTGTAATGTGAAGGGCAGGTTTTATGAATATAGCTCTAAAATAATTAGATTCTGATAATCTCCAGAAATACCATGAGGTTATATTTGTCAGAGTAAAGGGCATGATTAGAAACAATATAGCTTGTGATTCTTGTAAAAATGAGGGGAAAAGCTAAATTGCCATATTTTTTCTTTTCATATGTGGCCTAAATATAGCTTTATTCTTAAAAACAAAATGCAAGCTTAGAGTTCCAGAACTTTCTATCACCTATTTGTTTTTTCACTTACTCATTTTGGTATTTTAATGAAGTAGTGCCAGATAAAATGTCAAACAAAGTGTAATGAGGAATGCATGAGATTTATAAAGAACTCTAAGATGCAGTTATTCTTATTACTATTTTCTTTTTGAATTCCGATTATAAAGGAATCTGACATATTTTTCTTAATCGAGTGCATCAGTTAAAATGTCATTTAATTCTTACAACCTTGATGGATGGCTATTGTCATCCCCATTCTGCCTATGAAAACTGAGCTTATGGGTAGATAACTGGGTTTTGATTAAGCAATTAATCCAAGTTTATGCAAGTATAAGTGGCAGGATTACGATTTTTATCTTCTATCTAAACTCCAGAGTCTGTGCTCACGACTCCAGGCTATTCAATTTCTTTCTAGAAAACAGTTTGTTCTGTCAATAAAATCTCTGATTCTTTAAGGATAATTTGTTGCTTCTAGCAGACAACTAAGAAAACAACTCGATCATTCCTGGTGGCTCTTGCTAGTCAATCTAACACAGGATTGTGAAGTCATACAGGAGATACTGTTAAGTCCATCACATTTCCTTACAAGTTAACGCAATCTACATTTTCAAAGATATCTGTAACCCAACGATGTAATATGTAAATAAATTATTTAAAGAACCACACTCCCTGTTAGGATAACCAACCAAACGGCTCTTAAGCTACACATCTCCCACAGGTCCCCTTAAGACATTTTAAAGTGCCATACACCCAAATGCTTAGGAATACCAGAAAGGATTTTTTTCACTGTAACAAAACAAGGCAATGTGGACAAAGGTCATTGGCTCATTCATAAGGGGGCCTGATCCATGTTTGTAGCTTTCTTCTTTTTTAAAACCACAGACCAGAGAAGTATTTGATTCATGTCTTTTTTCTTCCATGTCCAATAGCCTCACATTCAGGGTGATTTGTACTTTTTAAAACTCTACCAGGAAGTCTGCAAATGAGAGTTCACGAGCACTATGATGAGAAAATGTAAACAGAGCTAGCCTGGCAGGTTTGGCATACAGTAGGTATCTAATAAATGCTTGTTAAATACTGGAAAACTTTCCTGTTCTTGAAGTTCAATACTTTTTTCATACTTTCTCTTTTTAAAAATGTCTCAATGTAATAATCAAGATATTTTTCAGGTGAATTAGAACCTTTTCATATACAAAACAGAGTGAGTTACAGAGCAGGGCAAGTTCCAGAACTTGGGAGTCTCACAAGCTCTTTTCCACTCACTACTATGACATTAATCCAAACTTCCTTCATTCCAAGGTGTCCTGACGGTAATGTTATTCCACTAGCCTACCTTTCTCCACACTACACAGGAGACTAAAATAAATACTGTTCTTAATATTCATCCTGTTCTTAATATTCATCATCACCAAGCAGGCAAGCACTTCTGTACCTTTATTCTGTGGTTCTTTCCCGAATGTTATAAAGACTAATGACTATAAAGTGAAAATTTCATATAATCAGTTGTTACTAAATGATGGGGTGGACACTAGTTTGACAAATCTTTTGACTAAAATGAACTCGGGTCAATCCAATTATACTGGCATATGCACCAGTTTGGGGCACATAGTCCATGAATAGTTATTGGGGCACTTTGGCCTTTTCATATAGTTGAATGGTTCATTGTGAACACTATAGATAACATTTTGGTCAGTACTGCATCTAAATCAATAATGTAGGGTATCTGGGTAAAAAATAAATTGGACCCCAGGAACTGCAACTGAATGGCACAAGTTATTTTGAGATAAAACCCAGGTCTAAGAATTAGCAGACTTTTTTTTTTGCTTCAGTCTTCTTATAAAAACACAGGGGACAATCATTCCAAAATGAGTCTTTGAGAGTGCGGTAAGGACTGAAGCACATGGCTACCTTTCTGCCTCCGACTCAGTGCACTCCCACGGGAACGCTTGTCAGCAAACGGAGCGACCCGCTGCTCTGCTGGATGCTGGGTTTCTGGGCCAGTCCCCTGTCTCGACGTTTAACCCCACACGGTTCCCCAGCCAGATCCAAGTTGACCTTGAAGACTCAGTTCAACCATTATTTCTGCTATAAATCCAATACTCTGTCTTACTAGGTAGAGTTAGCTGCTCCTGTATTTCTGCTCCTAGAACTCTGTACGGGTGTCTATAAAAACACTGTAGAATGTACTGTATGTCCACCTCAATGGGCTGTATCCACAAAACACCAATGATTCCTATTTTTATTGCTACCTCCAGCCCTTACCAGAATGTCAGGCACACAACATGCATTGCCTCGTTGTTGAAGGGCTGAATGCTTTAAATATTTGGAAATATGAAATGCTACACATATAATAGTGACAGGGCAGCTTTTCAATAGAAAAAAGGACAGAAGAATGTGAGAGCCCGATTTATTGCTGACTTAAACCATGGCTCATGAATAGAAAAGTAATTTGATAGATGTTAAAACTGTAGAAATCACCCAAAAGTAAACAACTGATTTTGGCTAAAGGAATTGAACACAGGACTTAAACAGAGCTTTAAAGGTGACAGTCTAATTTCATTTAGGTGATGAGTTAAATACAGGAGAAAGTCCTCATCACCTCCATGTCTATGTCCATATATGAGTGTCACACAACAGTCTGATGACACTCCCTGCTGTTGTTGATGTGTTCAGGGGGCTGCCTCTCCAGCAGGTGCTCAGGGCACTGGTGCCCACTCCTGGGGGCTCTCTGAGGCTCTGGATGGGGCACATCTGGAGCAGGGTTGGCTGTGCGGCCTGTGCATTTGTACCTCTACCTGACCTGTCCTCGTACCTTCTACACTTGTTGGCTTTGTGCGCTGTCTGTGAAAGGGCAGAAAACATCACTGCGACGGCATTGCTGACTTCAGTTTGAGGGAACATTAGAGACACCCCCCCGCCCCCCCGGCCGCCTCCGGGAGCTGGTGTGAGCCTGGTTTGGAGCAAAGAACTCTTAGAGCAGTGGTTCTCAACCTTCCTAATGCCATGACCTTTTAATACAGTTCCTCATGTTGTGGTGGCCCCCAACCATAAAATTATTTTCGTTGCTACTTCATAACTGTAATTTTGCTACTGTTAGGAATCGTAATGTAAATATCTGATAAGCAGGATGTATTTTCATTGTTACAAATTGAATGTAATTAAAGCATAGTGATTAATCACAAAAACAATACGTAATTATATATGTGTTTTCTGATGGTCTTAGGCGACCCCTGTGAAAGGGTCGTTCGACCCCCAAAGGTTGAGAACCACTGTCTTAGAGGGTGGAGAGGGGAGGGGGTGCCCTTATCTCACAGTCATGGCACTTGATATTGCAAACACTAGAGCAAGGTACACATTTTGTGTTGGGCCTCACTTTCAGTAAGTTTCTAATCATGCTCTTGTAACAGACGGAAATAAACTGACACATGTCACAGGTAATTACTAGGACGTATTTTGAAAGGGCATGTAAAACATTTTAATTTACAACTTTTTCGAAAAAACCATCTGATACTAAGAATATAAGCTCCCTTAGGGTGAAGACGGTCTATCTTGTGTCACATTATATTCTCAGCCTCTAGCACAGTCTGTGGCCTTTAGGAAATGCCCAATAAATGATGGTTGGATGAATAAATTATTAATAAGAGGGGTTTCACTTTCCTATTCTAATTAGAATCCTACTGAGTCACTGTGACAGCGATAGTCAACCATGTGGGGCCACACCGATGCCTAACCTTTTAGCCCCGCATTCAGCACCATTCCTTACACACAGTAACTATCCATTCAAATCATGGACAGAATGAACAGTCTACATTAATAACCATATCCATTGTAAGGGTACACGACAGGCAGTAACTGAGGGGAAAGTCAGCGGAAAGAGCTGTGGACAGTATATGAAGCCACATCTGAGGATCAGGGGAGCAACAGTATGGGGCAGTTATGTATCGGAATGCCTAAGCAGCGATATGGCTGGAAAGAATCTTGTTCAGCCACATTCAATTACTGCATCCCATTCCTGACTCTGAACCTTACGCACGACAGAGGAGACTTTGAGAAGTTTCAAAGAGCAGCCACAAGGATGATTAAAGGGCTAGAGAGGGGCCTATGAAGAGAAGTTAAACAAACAGGGATTGCTTGTTCTGGAGCAGACAGGTATGACAGGTGGCTTAATAATAGTCTTCACATAAGGGACAGATCAGTCCCTAGAGCAGTGGTTCTCAACCTTCTGGACCTTTAAATACAGTTTCTCATGTTGTGACCCAACCATAAAATTATTGTCGTTGCTACTTCATAACTGTAATGTTGCTACTGTTATGAATCATAATGTAAATATCTGATATGCAGGATGGTCTTAGGCGACCCCTGTGAAAGGGTCGTTCGACCGCCAAAGGGGTCACGACCCACAGGTTGAGAACCGCTGCCCTAGAGCATGCTGGCTACCTGCTCTTTGTTCTCTATTGAGAGGAAAAGGAGAAATGGGTTTCAAAAACAACATGAAGGCCTTAGTTGATTTGGCTCAGTGGATAGAGCATCAGCCCGCAGACTGAAGGGTCCTGGGTTTGACTCCTGTCAAGGGCACGTACCTTGGTTGCAGGTTTGATCCCTGGCCCTGGTCGGAGGGCATGCAGGAGGCAACCAGCTGATGTGTCTCTCTCACATCAGTGTTTCTCTCTCTGTCCTCCTCCCTTCCATTCTCTCTAATGGAAAAATATCCTCGGAACAAAAACCCACCAAACAAACAAACAAAAAAAACCCAAGAAAAAACAGCATGAAGAATTTAGGTGAGGCAGAGGTGAGAACCTTCTTTAATCTGAACAAAATATTCTGCCCAGATTGAGAGAGCAACATTTAGATGGTCACTTATCTAGGACTAAGCTGAGATCGAGAAATCGAGGGCTCTGTCTCAAGTTTAGGTGTTTATAATCGTGGCCATCTGACTGCCTCTGTGCTGCCCACTTGTGAGCGGCAGTGACGATGCTGCAGAGAAAGCTGTGGAGGGGGTGGCTGACGGGGGGAGTTAAAAAAAGCCCCAATAGCGAATGGCCTTAAAGCCATGCGTCACCTGCTGATGGAGTTAGGTATGAAGAGAAGGAGAGTAGCAGCTGTCGGTTCTATGAGAACATCACACAGGTCCACGGACAGAGCTGCTGGCCTCACGGGAGGCCTGTGTATTTCCATGAAGGCACCGTGGCCAGTTGCAGTGCAAGCATGCCAAGTCACCAGGGACAGCCGGGCTCTGCATGGGGAAGTCAGAACTTCAGGCCATCTTAAAGGTGAACGCAGCATGAAACCAACACCGAGTAACTTTTGGAATGCTCAACTTGTTTCCAGTAATCCTTTCAACTATTGTGTGCAAAATCAGTAGAAAGAATATTTTAATTTCTTCAAAGACTATGAAGTGTGTGGTATTGGATGGCTGCATGAATGCAGATGCACACTGAAAGCATCTGGTGTTTAGAAAAATATCTGGATGAAAAGGAAAATTTTGTCCTCTTCCATTCATCAAAGTCGATTTTACCATTACTAAGAGTGTTTAGGTGATCAACATTTCCCCCCTAGTCAAGTAGAGACCTCAGATCAGTCTGCGTGTGAGATTTTTTTTTTAAGTCCTGAGCACTATTAAAGGTGAGTTAAGGCTCTGGTGGAAATCTAAAGAGCATCCGTAAATGTGAGCACTGCTCAGCTTTTGAATTGCTTTTCTTCTTCTCAGTTCTTTTAAATGGTTTTCTATGGCAGGAACATTTTTCTTAATTAGTCACAGCTAATTAGTGTTCTGGCATAGACAAGTAATCAGAAATGTCAGAGCTGCAAGGCTACATCTCCCTAATCCTTTGATAATAATTTAGCCTCCTGGGAGGGCCCCAAGCTGCGGTAAGTAGTGACTGACAATAAGGCAAAATTAGGTGGGCAGCAGACCATTAGGATAGAAAAATAAAAAGCACTACCCAATCCCGCTGAGCACCATCAGGCAACTAACTGCACTGCCAGATGAGGTGCCTGTTTAAGCCTGTGTTGTTAATTAGCTGATGCTACCAGACCTGCCACATATGTCCAGGTGCCTCATGCAAGGTTGTGAATTTCTGGGAATGAGCCAAATGACAATTGTGTCCCATGATCACATTTCAAGAATATAAGTAAGGGGGCCGCATATTTCTTGAAGATTATTTTGAATTATCAAAGAAACAAGATCAACAAGCTACCATGGGCTTTCTTTGAGGCAATTAGGCACGCTTCTCTCAAGTTTCTCAGGTTTTCATTCACCCACAGCTTAGATTCAAACGAGGGCCTCTGGCCGCTCCAAGCCCCGCCTGGGCTTGCCAAAGCTGTTTTGGCACAAACCACACATCAAAATAGATCCCTTAAAAAATAAATTCTTACACTTACAAATAATAACATGAAAATAAGAGTTATTAACGAAAATGAACCAGACGGCTGTAATGTGAGAGCAGACGTTTAAAAGGGAAACAAACTTTGAGGGGGAAAAAAAGGTAAAGAGCAAACTCTGTACGGCATTTACTGAGGCAGGTAAGACAATACACAGAGCAAGTGTGACTATGACTATCTTACAAAAGGCCAAACACTTCAATCTGAGCCCAGATACTGTAGGTAAAACAATGCAGGAATATATACAATTAAGAAAACACACACACAAGCGCGCGCACACACACACACACACACACACACACACACCGGAAGGAAATGTGCTAAAGCAGCTCAATCACACAGTGTTAACACACGTGACTGCAAAATGAATGAAATGCCCTCAGAGAACACAGATATCAAACACTCGGGCAAACTTTGTACCTGTCTTTAGTACACAACGAGGCACCAGAGTACACAACATTACCCGTTTAGAAATAAATGATCTCAAAGAGCCTTGAGTACATCACTGAACTTATAGCATCCATCTCTTTCTAGTGATAGAAAAGAAATAGAATTCTAATGCCACGTGACTGGAATGAATGTGCAATTTTGAGTGTTGATAGGAGAATCATGGTTGGGCATAACGGACCCACAGTTAATGTTTCATATTTGAATTCTTTTTTTATATACACATAAAGCCAAAAAAAGAACATACTCTGTAGTGGAAATCTACACACATTTATGCAGTCTACAGAAAAACTTTCCAGCTACTTGAGAGGGAAAGGACACTGAAAAGAGGAACACTTATTTTTAAATCGACATTCACATATAAGAGAATAGATCTCTGCTATCATCAAATTTACGACAAGTAAGAAGGCGAAAAAGTCTTTACACTTAGTGGAGTCTGGCCTGCCTTCCCAATAGAGAGGCTAATTATATACACAAAGAAATTCATCCAAGAATATGACTGAAAAAGTAGATGGTCAGTGGTAAACACGCCCTCTGAGGGAGTTACGGAAAGAAGGTTTAACTAGCAGTTACTCTTACCCAGGCTCTGGTGACTTCCACTGTTCTTAGGAAATCAACATGACAATAAACCGAATTTTTAAATAACTTAAGGATAGTAATATTGATCTTACTGAGGATGAGTACATTCTCAAATCAAAAATTTGGGCATTAGTGTGAAATGCTAAACTCAAAAATTCTGAGCATTTCCCCCTTTCTTATTTGGAGTAAGTGCCAGATTAGTTTTTTTGAGAAGCATACTTACCTGTAATAGTTGTTTTCCCCCCTTCTTTTCCTTTTCATTGCACTGAATCATAAAATGGCTACTGAACTCATCAATGTAGTTGAGGTCAATTTTACTTAAATGTTTAGTTTAGAGTTTCTTTACTGAAAAGAATTTTTTTTCAAGGAAACTTCAGAGAAATTAATCCTTATCAAACACTGTTTGGCTGAATGTAGCTGATTAACTACCACTTAAAGAATTACTTTTAATTTTAGAAGACACTGCAACAGAATTTTTAAAAAAATGTCATTGAGATGAAACTCCTCAATAATTAAATGTTTAATCAGTTTATAACACAAGAGAATGTTTCATTTGCATGATTTGCCAATTAAGTACTACACCCTGATGTGTCTTCAGCAACATGAGCGCTAAATGAAATTGTTTCAAAGGGACTCACGGTGGGCAATGCCCAATCAATTGGCAGAGTTTTAGAGGGGCAGGTTGGTGCACTTTGGCCAACCCCTCAGTGTTGTAATGTTCTTGGCCATCAGGAAATGACCTGAGAGGGTGCTCTTGCAGCAACTCCTCTAGATGTCAATTCTGACGTGTAAAACATCACCACTTTCCAACCAGAGACCCAAAGCCCTCCAGGAATGTTACCAGTGTCTCTCCTGACACATGGGCACCTGTGGCTGGCACTGTGTGTCCTGAAACCTGACAGTGTGGGAAGCAACATTAAAGTAGACATTAAGGATGGAGTTTAAGAATTAGAAAATCTTTGTCATATGTTTATATTGGGATTAGATAAGTTGTAGATGGTTTTGATTTGACAAAAATTTTAAAAAGAATACGTTAGACCCTCGGTTTTGTGGACCTCCATGTAATGGACAAATTTTTGGTCCATATGTCACATGTGAAAATGAACACTCTGTTAATTTTAAAATGCTTTTAACAAAGATTTGCTTATAATTAAATTAACGGTTTCCTGACTTGCTGGTGTCATTCCCGGTCAGGACATGTGCCTTGGTTGCAGCTTCATCCTGGGTTAGGGGTGAAGCAGCAGATCTATGTTTTGCTCTTACATCCATGTTTCTCTCTCCCTGTCCCTTCCTCTCTCTCAAAAAATTAATTTAAAAAATTTTTTTAAAAATGGAGAGGCTGTTTCACAGTCTTATTCAAAAATAAATTAACTGGTTTATTAATTCACTCTTATGTTAACAAATTTTAGTAAGTAGGCCATATGTTGGAAAAAACACTGTAGTAATCACCCTAGCTGGTTTGGCTCAGTGGTAAGAGCGTTGGCCTGAGGACTAAAGGTCCTGGGTTTGATTCCGGTCAAGGGAACATGTCTGGGTTGCCAGCTTGATCTCCAGTAGGGGGCGTGCAGGAGGCAGCCGATCAATGATGTCTCTTTCATCATTGATGTTTCTATCTCTCTCGCCCTCTCCCTTCCTCTCTGAAATAAATAATACATTTTAAAAAAGATTTCCACTACTTTATAACAAAACAAAACAAAAAAAACACTGTAGTCTACATATTTAAATCCAAGAGTCACCGTTCATAAACAAAGTTCACAAATGATTATTGCGTGATCACAACACATTGCATGCTTGGGGTGATTGCTGCTGTTGTCGCGTGGCATGACTTTCTGAAGCAGTTTTCACACCTGCAGCCAATGTTCCCACGTGCGCTAAGCCTCACCCCAGCCCGTGCACTTGGTGACTCACTGAGACTGGTGAATGCACCTGAGAATATAACACCGAGGGGTTGACTAAAGTGCCCCAAACCTGCCCCTCTGACCTGTGTACATTTACTACATCTATTCAGTGTAAATTTAACATCACAGTAATGCATATAGAAAACTCGTCTGTGAAATAAATCTTTCATACTTAATTTTAATTACACAAATGTGTCAACATAAGTAAAAACAGGTAAATGAACCAAATTGTCAATTTTTAACATATGCATTCAGAAAACCTACTTTTACTATATAATGGACTTTCGGCCTTAACGGACACCCCTTCGCCTGATTTAGTCCATTATTTTGAGGTTTTACTATACTGACATTGAAATGTTATATTAAAAGAAAAGAAAGGACATGGGGTAAGAGAGATCACCTACAAAGTGGAACAACCTTCTGGTGAATCCATTATCTCTCCCACTAGAGGAAAACTTCCTTAAAGGTTTCTCTTACCCAGATACTTCTTTTAAATTGAAAAAGTAAATTTAGCATGTAGATTTTAAGCTTACCATAGCATGTGTACCAGTGATTACTAGAGAGGCAGAGACAGCCTCTGTTTAAAATATTCGGGTCACTCAGAAACACTTAGCATGAATACAGAATATGTGAGTTCCAACTCTTTTCCAAATCTGGGATTCAGACCATGGTGGCATATACATAGAATGTCAGATGGCACCGATTTTTTTTAAATATAGAATCTCTTTTCTACTTTCTTATCCACTGCACTTGCTCTTGCTTCTTGTGTGGGACACCCTGCTTTAACCTGGTCATCACAGAAAATCTTAAGAATTGCTACTCTGGGCCGGTGGCTCAGTTGGTTGAGAGCCCTCACATGCTGCAAAAGGTTGTGGGTTCCATTCCAATCACAGGAGGCAACCGATTGATGTTTCTCTCTCACCTCAATGCTTCTCTCTCTCTCTCTCTCTCTCTCTCTCTCTTTCTCTCTCTCTCTCTTTCTCTCTCTCTCTCAAATATATCCTCATGAAAGAGTTAAAAAAAATCTAAAAAATAAAATAAAACCAACTTCTAATCTTAGGGGTGGAAGACTTGGCATGCAAACAACACAGCAATGTTAGCCATTTCTAAAATTAGGGCTAATTTAATTTAGATGGTTTAAAATCTGGAAGTGATTTCAGAAACCATCTGGGATTCTAGACCAACTTTTTCAGTTCATGTGCACTAACTATACTCAGCCTTACACAGGTGACATAACTTCTTAAAACTCAGACAATTAATGGCACAACTGTGGCTGAAATTCAGGTTTCTGTATTTCTGGTCTAACCCTCTTTCCACAACACGTTGACCATTTCAAATTTTGCAAGTAATGAATTATGGTAGAGATAGCATGGACTTTGAAACTAGAGACACAAGGTTTCAAAGTCTGATTCAACACTTACGTCACTTATCTTCTCTGAATGGGAGATTCCTTAGATGGAAAACGAGGATAAAATGGAGGTGATGGCATAGAGCCTATAGGTTAGAAATGATACTATACGTAAAGCACCCTGCACATGTACCAGGAGGTGCCCCAGGAATAATAGTGGTGATAGCTAAGGCTATTATTACTTTTTGATAATTTGAAAAGATTAGGGATGAACCTAATTGAAGTTGGTTCCTTCTATTAACAGCATAGGACTGCCATAAATTATTTATATATTTTTGAAGTCATTTGTTTTAAGCAAAAGTGTTTTGTAAGTTTAACCACTTATGGAGTGTAGTAGAATGTCTTGATATTTGTCCTATTATTAACTTTAAAAAATATATTTTATTGATTTTTTTACAGAGAGGAAGGGAGAGGGTGTCAGAAACATCCATGAGAGAGAAACCCTGATCAGCTACCTCCCACACCCCCCACACTGAGGATGTGCCCGAAACCAAAGTACATGCCCTTGACCGGAATCAAACCTGGGACCCTTCAGTCCGCAGGCTGCACTCTATCCACTGAGCCAAACCAGTTAGGGCATATTATTAACTTTTTTTTGATCTTCAAAGGATACTATTAGTTTTAACATCTCAGGATTTGGGGTGTGGGTGTGTGTGTGTGTGTGTGTGTGCGCGCGCGTGCGCACGTGCACACGTGGGTGTTTTAAGAGGATTAATTTCCTTTTGTACTCAGAAGGTACTTTAATTAGAATATCAAAACTTTGTCATGATGCCTGAATAAAATTGTTCTCTTCAATCTTTTATCTGGAATGGACTAATGTTGCTAACAGTATTTATAGGGTCATTATTTTCAACTGTTTCTTAACACTGAACAATATTATTTTAAGCTCAAGCCACGTGGATTTCCAATAATTATATAATGTTTCTCAGTAATGATCTGTTGCTTAAGATACACATTTTACACTACCTTTCAACACATACTTGATAACCTCTCATTTACTAACTGCAATTGAGGCGAATTCAGTCTTGGCTAATTAAGGGCTCTTAGTACCCCCTTATACATGTTATTCTTGATGACATACCAATAGAATTAGAGTCTACTTTATGTTTTAATTATAATAATGAAAATGTGAAACTTAAAACTATTAGAACGTTTAAGGACATTTAACTATTTTACAAATAACAAGTCCAATGTTCTACGGGGGGTTTGCAAAATGGCAGAACCTTCCCAACCCAAACCAGAATGATTGCTTGTCAAGGGCTTCTTTCAGAAGCAAACCCACAGCCAGGTCAGGTGTTTAGGCACTGAAAGGAAACCATCTATAGCTGGGACAAGTAAATAGCACATCATTTTAATGCTGGCTTTCTTTTGTCCACTTTAGTTAGTTTCATTTGTTATTGTTAACACAGTCTTCAAAAGAAGTTTGGCGAATAAAGTGGAATTGAAGTGGGGAATATCATTATAGAGAAAGAATTCTACCTCTATAAAGTTATGAAGTGATAGCAAGCTTTGCAATAAATAGGTCACCAAGACAACAAATTGAAGATGCTAAGAACACACACACACACACACACACACACACACACACACACACTTACAATGGCCTATTTCCAGAATGACTCTACCCTTCTTCACCACAGACTATGTGCTTTAGCTAGACTAAAAAGAAACATAAAGGGAATAACAGTAATTCACTTTCCTCTTCTGTTTCACATTTTTGAAAATTACCACATAAGCAAAAAAAAAAAAAAAAAGTAAGAGAACTAGGAAGTGAAGCATATGTTTGTAAATTCAAAGCAAGACCAAATGGAAGCAGAAGTTGCTAATATGGTTTCAGTATTTTGTAAAAGAGCCAGCTGGATGGATGACAATTTTTCTACCCCTGCAGGGCATCAAAGCTTTTAGGAAATCATTCTTTTCACACATATTAACACTTAGCTTATTAAAACAGATGATACTTTTATTGTAAAACAGCCTGGGTACAGGCTAGACACATAAAGCATGAAAGAGAAGACTCGTTTTGACCACCCAATCTGACAAACAGAGACCCTGACAGGGCAGAACAGGGCGGGGACGATGACGTAGCAGGACCTTCCGTAAGTGCCACAGCTGACGTGTCACCATGAAGCCCGTGAATTGCTGTTATGAAAACATTTGCCGTAGCTCGCATAATTAAATGAAACTGCCAGAAAAGCATTTCCAAAATGCAGAGATGTACATAAATAAATACAGTTCAAAGAGAATCTTACATTCCAGAATCAGCCTTGTGGCAAACAGACAGTTATGTCACAAGCAAAGTAGCATTTCCTTTGGACTGACTGTGAATAATTACAGATGAATGACAACAGTGTTACTGAAATGGACTGCTCTCTTAGTCTCCTTTACAGATATTCAAGAAATGGCTCCAGGATCATGAGATTTAAAGTCCCAGTCCCCTCCCTAGTCCGTTTGGCTCAGTGGATAGAGTGTAGGCCTGCGAGCTGAAGGGTCTCTGGTTCGATGCTGGTCAAGGGCACATGCCCAAGTTGCAGGCTTGATCCGCATGCAGGAGGCAGCCAATCAATGATTCTCTCTCATCATTGATGTTTCTAACTCTCTCTCCCTCTCTCTTCCTCTCTGAAATCAATAACAGTATATTTAAAAAAAATAAAATCCCAATCCCCCATTTCTA
>NW_006296406.1:178214-215743 GCF_000327345.1 Myotis davidii
ACTGTACGTCAAGGTCAAAACGTTCAACAGCAGCAGCGGCAGGCATCTGCCTTCACTGCAGCTTATTTCTTTGTTTGACTTAAGGGTATTTCGCTGACTTAAGACAACTTTTAGGGCAGGCCCACATCCATTACAATCGGATCCTGTTTATGGAGCGCTGCAGAGGCCAGTGAAATGACGCTGGACACCGTGGTAAACTGATGATCATCTCGCTTGTTAAAATTCACTTCAGAAGGGTTTTGAGACTCTCATTCTAACAGTGACAGTTTTCATGTGCAAAGAGAAGCCAATTAAGGTTTCCATCAGCAAAGAATTAAAATTGTCAATGATATTAGCTGCATGGAAGAAAAAGGATCAAAAAAGGAGAGTCTAGCCCAGCCAGCATGGCTCAGTGGTTGAGCATTGACCTATGAACCAGGAGGTCACAGTTTGATTCCTGGTCAGGGCACATGCCCAGGTTGCAGGCTTGATCCCCAGTGTGGGGTATGCAGGGGGCAGTCGATCAATGATTCTCTTTCATCATTGATGTTTCTATCTCTCTCCCTTCCTCTCTGAAATCATTATATATATATCTGCTTTGCCAACACATCAAAAGGCAACTTTCCCCTTCAGAGCATCTGTAATGCCCGCACACCTTGCAGAGTAGTTACTTACATCAAACAACTTTTCTATGTACATTTCTTCATTGACCTTTTCTCGAAGAATATCCTGATTCTGTCGAACAAACATAATATAGGTGTCTGCCAGATCCATTCCTGGTTTCTGTGGTGAGGGAAAAGCATGGCGAAGAAAATAATATCAGACCTCGATTGCAAAAACATGTAATCACAACCCTGGAAATCATTCACTAATCATTTCAAAAACTGCTCCAGAAAAATATGCTCAAGCCCAAATGAACAGTGAACACCTTCAGTAAACTCCACAATTAAAGTAAATAAAAGTTTCTCACTGATGTCTATAACTTGAGGTTGTAGTTATTCATCATTACTAAAATGATGAGAAATATGTGGTTGTATACTAGATATATATTTTTAAAACGTCTATCTTGAGTCTTTGGTGAGAACATCATCCAGTACATCAAAAAGGCGGGGGTTTGATTCCTTGTCAGGGCACATACCTAGGTTGTGGGTTCTATCCCCAGCCAGGCACATATGGGAGGAAACCGATCAATGTTTATTGCTTCTCTCTCTCTCTCTCTCTCTCTCTCTCTCTCTCTCCTTAAAAGGCTATCTTAAAAGGTCAATATGCCAAGCAGGACAAATGAATAACTTTTTCAAAAAATTCCCACATGCAATCATTTCCTAATTTCATATACAATTTGCTTTCCATAATCTTTAGGAGATTTAGCCACATCTATTAAAAATAAATATGTTAGCTTTCCTTGGTTACCTTCCTCAACCACTATGGGTACTTAAGGAATACAAAATACATTTTCTTACTAACCTGAATAAAACCTTACTAGGAAGATACTGGGCAAAAAACATTTAATGAATTCAAAATGAAACATAAAGCAAAATTTTGAATTTACCCATTGCTTCTATTCATTTACATTTATCGACACTATCTCAAGGTTTTATTTTATTTTAGAAATTTGATAAGAGTATTGATAAAGACCCATAGGTGTGGATTAGATAACTTTCCAAAGTTATCCAACATTTGGAGTTAGAGGAGATAGGGCAGTTAATATGATTCCTTCTTGCTATAAAATCAGTACGAGGAAGGGACAAAACCTGAAGGCCCCTCAAGAGTTTTCCTTCCAGGCTTCAGTTCTTCCTTGAGTTTCACATAGCTGAACAGTTAATGAAAATGTTTATTTGTATGATCCACCCCTGGGGTTGAGTCATAATCTATACTGATTTACGGATTCAATTAGAATATGGCATTAGTAATAACAAAATTATAGAATTGATGCCAAATAAGTTAGTCTTGCATCATTTCATATCCACAGAATGCACTTATCTATAATAATAAAAGTGTAACATACTAATTAGACCTTCCAGATGAAGCCAGGGCTGCAAGGGAAGCCTGGGTCCCGGGTGCCAGAGGAAAGCTGGTGCTGGCAGCCAGGGGAAGGAAGGCCTACTCTTGCATGAATTTTGTGCATCGGGTCTCTAGTGACCTCTATAAACAAACTCATTTTGCAAAAGTAAGTACTGCAAGGAAAGTAGGTGAGAGAAGATATAGATGATTTAACTATTAAGTAATATTTAATAAGGTTTTAACTTATTAAACATTAATAGTTAAATGAGGCATATGCTGTGGGAAAACAACTCAAGGTATACATCTGAGTGATGTTAGGATGGTTGGTAGTGCCTTCTCCTTAAATGAAGGAAAGTTCTTACCACTTAATTTTTTTTTTGGGGGGGGGAGCATATATTATATACAATGATAAAAGTCCCTCTCTCTTAACCAGGGCACATTACAGGCAATGAGCATATCTCATTAATAAAATTTTGATTTTTTGGTAACAAAGTTATTTCTTGGTAATGAACATCACAAGTTTTTACTGCTTTTCTATTTAGCCCAGAGGGAAATATACACCACACAAATTCAAGGATCCATTCAAACATAACCCTGATATAATGAGTTTTCAGTTATAATTTGAAACAGCTATATAAATGTCTTTCCTTCAAGAGTTTCTATTGACAATGTAGGTAATATATTCCAAGCATATTGGAGGCAAGTTACCAAATTTATTCTTTCTCTATTTTTCTGCATAATTCTCATAAGCAATTTTTAAAAGTTGAAATGACTACAAGGACAATCAAGCAAAACCTAGGTTGTTCTCTTCTGTGGTGTGCAGGTGTTTATATATCAGTTTTTCCAATGAAGAGGCAGGGTGATTCGTAGAAAGATTACTGACTACCAATAAATACGTGAGGACAACTCATCCATAAGTGTTTCTGTCCATGCCCTCAAACTTTGTCAAGATACCAAAAAGGAGAAAATTCAGAACACACCCCCCTGTAGAATAAAAATGAGATGAGAACAATTTTCTATACATAATAACACATTAACTCAGTGTTGGAGTTGCAGGCAGGTGCCCGCGAACAAAATGCTATGCTGTATATGATACTGAGGGGGCTGGGCACAGACCCAAAAGTAGCAGTTCAATAATATATACACACAGGAAGCTTGCCTTCTCCACCATTTCCCCCCACCAACCCCATTTTCATTATTGTCTTTCAAAGGAAGAGTATGCTTGGAAGTTGAACCTAGTCAACGTCTTGACCCATCAGGCTCAATGGAAACCAAGTCATAGCCATGAGGACTGGAGAATAATGGCTTTAAACACTTGCCATAGACTCTAAGGTATTTTTTTATCTCCTTGATCACTTTCAAGATAACATTAGACATTATGAAACACTGTCCAGGAAGAGTTTATCTTCTATCATTTAAAACTAACCATTTATAGCTTAGGCCCAAGAGAAAATGTAACGCTGTTCTCTTTGGCAAACCCCAGGCATGTAATACAGACATCTGTGAGCTGAGAAAATTCTACGACTTTCTAAGGAAATGAGAATCTCTGGGTGAGAGTGTGAGGTAAAGCTAACTTAAAAGTTTATTTCAACAAAGTAAGTGTTTCTGTGTTTTTCTTTCGGAAATTACATTTTCTCCCCTTTTGGCAAATTACGATCAACTTGCCTGGAAAACAAACCTAGAATTCTTACAGTCCTCATTAGTGTTATTATTTTTTTCTTTCTCTTTGAGCTGTTTACCTAGTCTTGAAACTTTGACATATGGGAATTTCACACCTAGTGAATATATTTTCATGTGGCTTGTGGCATGAGATATATTCATTAAAAGAGTACACACAAGTAAGAGTAGCTGCAACAGCTGGTGACATTTGCCAATTAGAATTATAGTTCTTTAAAAACACTTTCTCCTTCCTTTGCTGTATGAAGGGTAATTATCGCTGATAAACTGCTGAAAAGATGTAATTTTCCTTTTAAACAGTTTCTACTTATAGGACAAATGTGTTTGGATAGAAGACATTATCGCTGGTTCAGCGGCTCCTTCGTGCAGAGACTGTTTTATGGCAGCAAGATTTACATACTTTGGAAGTCACTGCATCTAATTCCATAATTACATGCTATCTTGTTAGGAAATGAAGTTGAGTTGAAAAACAACAACAACAACCTGAACACATTCCGTTAAGTTTTTGTCTTTTTGGGTGTGAATGAAAAGAAAGCACAGGACAACATCGCGGAGACAGAATATCGCTACAAATTCTGGCGCCGGCGGCTGCCCACCAAACTTGCCCACCGACCTTAGCGAAGGGGCAGCTGTGAAACGTGAACCGCTGTGCATGTGGATGAGTTTGTGTCAAGAAGGTTTTATTCTAGAGAGCTATGTTTAGGAATACTTTCTATATTGGTAATTAAATTATAGTTTTCCTAATGATGATGAGGAAATAACCATTAAAAGCCACCCAGCAAGCACACTCGGTACTAAATACCACTTAGAGAGAGTAAATGCTTTTTTCATGCTCCCATTTGGACCTCTGAGAGCCCACAGATCACTATGCATTAACTTTCCCACCTAATGAACATTAGGGCAGTCGTTTCTAAATCAAATAGGAGTCCCTAAGTTACTTTTAATTTGATTCAGAAAACAGAATTTGGCTAACAAAACTGCAATTAATGGGCGCGCGCGCGCACACACACACACCCCAACTAGAAAAATTCCCCATGAGCACAAAGGAATCAATACATAGTGAAGGAAATGAAGGGTGGCAAGGCGAGTTCCTCTGACTGCTACAAAAGTAATAGAATGCACCGGTGAGTGAAGGAGTGTAAGCGGGGGTGCAGACTCCAGCAACTTTTTTTTCAACTGTTAATCACTAGCTCACCTAGTGTGGTGAACATGCTGTTTTAAAAAAGGGAAAAAAAATCCTTGTTAATTATATGCTGTAAACGCTCTTGCTTCCTGCTGCTACACCTAATCCCACAGGTGCAAGTCTGAGCTCCCCCCATTCCCCGGTAGGTGGGTGCAACACTGCCAGTCATTTCTCACAGCAACAGATTTAAATACAGAAGCAGCCGCTTAACCTTCCACGGGAGGTTAACGATACACTGTGCAAACACTGTCATGGTGTCTATTTAACAAGGAGGCACGTTTTAAAAATATACTATTCTAGTCTCAAAGATTAACTAGAAGCTACAGTATAATCTACTTAAATGAAAAGTGCACTTCTCACAACTTAGAAAAGCTTGCCTTGAAGAACCAATGGAGAGCAAAACTGTGATATCCTGATTTAGGATAATCTGCCTGCTTTGGAAAGAAAATACTATTACCCTTTGGAAAAAAACAAATCTTGCAAGATTTCAAATATCCGCATGTCTTCTCAAGTTGAAATGGTCATAGGAACAAGTTATATGTCAGTCTAGCATTTTAGATTCAGAAAGTCTATAACTGATCATCAGGAACATGGGACCTAGTACTACAAACACATAACCTATTCTAGGTCTTGCTAAAAATAATATTATTTTTTCTTTTGCTAATATATCCTTTATTACTTTGACATTTATGCAAGAATATCTATCTATATATATTTTAAATATATTTCTTTATTGATTTCAGAGAGGAACGGAGAGGGAGAGAGAGAGAGAAACATTAACGAGGAGAGAGAATCATTGATCGGCTGCCTCCTGCACGCCCCCTATAGGGGATCGAGCCCACAATCCGAGCATGTGTTCTTGGCTGGAATTGAACCTGGGACCCTTCAGTCTGCAGGCTGACGCTCTATTCACTGAGCCAAACTGGCTAGGGCAATATCTATATTTTTATACATGAGTAAAACTGCTCTTAAGGTTAAGCTTTTCAAAAGCATTTGGAGCAGTTTAAATAAATGAAATGTTCTCAAATACTTAAAAATAATAGGTGGTTTTGAGTATAGCTATGAGGATTATGTTGTAAAAATATATATATTTTATGTTTGCTACAAAGTTGAAAATTATTTTGTATTCACACAGAACACCAAAAGGAAATACACAGAATTGAAAACTTTAACTAGATTTATGCCAATTTACATATTATAAAAGAAATAATTCACAAAAGGGGTGAGGGGAGAATGGAAGAAATGTAAACAATTCACAAGAAAACTTCACAAGGATATAATGTTTTCAAGATTATTTAATAGTAGTTTATTTTTTAAAACAATGAATTAAAAAAATTCTCATTATTCTCTAGAAAGATCCCAAACTATTATTTCGAGTAGTGAAGCAGCCATGCAGCCACCTTTCTCTTTGTTAAATTCAAAGTATTTAAAATTCCTTTAATTAACACTATGATGCATTTTGTTTCCAAATTGGGAAGAAAATTCTGAATTAAAGACACTGGCATCCAGATCCTTTTGAAAACATCTTTTAGACATGGAGCATGTAATGTGTGTGTTTTGAATGTGTCCATTTTGTTCAGTCTCATATTTTCAAGGGAGAGGAGTTCCATTACTCCAGAGTTCTTGGTCTGGATAAGGATATTCTGTGAATATAGTCAGTAAAAAGCAGATTCCTACCACAATGCTATCTATAAGAGTATCTGAAGTCAGAGTCTGCTCTAATGCTCCTATAACTTAGATAGTCATATTGAATTCATTCTTAACGTTCACATGAATATTTCACATAATTTCTTCTAAGCAGTGAGATAGTTTATGCATTCATAGGAGCAGGTTATTTTAAATATTAAAAGGAAGACTGCCCTGGCTCATATGGCTCAGTTGGTTGAGTGTTGTCCTGTGCACCAAATGATTGCCAGTTTGATTCATGGTCAGGGCATATGCCTGGGTTTCAGGTTCCATCCCCGATGGGGGGCAGCCGATAGATGGTTGCTCGCACATAGATGTTTCTCTCTCTCCCCCTCTCTCTAAAAATCAATAAAAAATCTTAAAAAGAGGAATTCTGAATGATAGTTTAAGATATTAGCCTCCAACACTTAAGGAAAAGAGGCAGGTTGATTTTCAACTGAGATTTAGGGGTTCAATTTTAATCTTTCTGTGCCTTGGCCATTTGAGATTATGAGCATTTAGTATCTCTTTTGCTATTTCTGATATATGGCAAGAATAACTAACATTTCAGATTTAGAGAAATAGCTACTGACACAAGAGAACCAGACAAGGGGCATGCCAATATGTGTATCACATACTAGCTTTATCCTATTGTTTTCATGAGTGATGGCTATATCAAAGACGAAGGTACTGAATCTGCCATCTTATAATAGCGTTCACTAACCTTTCTGCCATCTATCTACCGTTGTTATAATGTCAACGACAAAACTGCACTGAAGCTCCGAAGTGAAACTGAAATGCTGTGGGTATTCCTTCATCTGGCTTTGAAACTGTATATTGACTCGGATTGACAGAGTCCCAATTTGGAACCTTCCAGATTTTGGCTTCAGGAAGACCCGAGGATGCTAGAATGTTAGGTTCCAGGGGTAGCCTATGGATTGAACTTATGTGAGAGATATGAGCCAAACATACAAAACAAAAAGGAGTAAGTGAGAGAAGCAAAAGGCTCATGTAGGAAGCACCGTGCACACCTCCCCCACTCCTATGACGGCGAGGCCCTTCCTCTGGGCCTGGCGTACACCACTCCCTCTCCAGGCGCATGTCCCAGGGGGCGGTGCTCCTTTCCCTGGGTCCTGCCTGCCTCACATTCTGACCTAAGGCACCGAGTATTTGAGTGGCCTTATGTAAGTAATAAACAATATCAGAAGCAAGAAAACTAAGTAGGAAAAACATCACTGTAATGAACTGGCCAATTGTGCCTTTCAAAGTCACCCTTAACATATGCAAGGCGCTTAATCTAAAATAAAAGGAATTAAATAGAAAAAAAACAATCTAACGTGTTTTACTCTGTGGAAGGAAAAGAATGTTTCTTTTGGAAAATGTTCTGAAGAAGGGAAATGCAGAGAAATGCATGGGAGCAAGAAGCACCAAGACAGCTAGGAGGGATGCCAGCCCCACTTATTGTCACAGTGCTTTTCATTTACAAAGCGCTTTCATGTCAACACCCACACAGAATCCTCCTAAGAACCCAGTGAGGGGGACAGCGCAGGGACTACTCATGCTCACTGCGCAAATGGGAAAAGGGAAGCCCGTGGGGCAGAGGGCAAGCAGGGGGCAGAGGTGGAACTTCAACTCAGATCCTGGACTCCACATCACACCTGTACTGTCCATTATTGACTTTTTAGAGAGAGAGGAAGGGAGAGGGATAGAGAGAGAGAAACATCAGCTGCCTCCTGCATGTCCCCCACAGGGGATCACGTGCCCTGACCGGGAATGGAACCAGTGGCCTTTTGGTTCCTGGGTTGATGCTCAGCCACTGAACTACACCAGCCGGGGTGTGTGTGTGTGTGTGTGTGTGTGTGTGTGTGTGTGTGTGCGCGCGCGTGCTTTAAATACTTTCATAATTTCTGTCACCATAAGATGCTCCAAGTTTATCTTGTATAATTCCTGTCCCTGTCCTGGTATCAACCATTTCTAAAAGGAGTCCTGGATCATTTTACTGGAGATTAGAGAGCAAGATTTGGGCATTAGGTGTGCTTGTTGCCACTGGGGTATCATTGCTTCTAGGCTTTCTCACTCACAAAAACCAAGGGAATAGATGTGTATATACTCAACAATAGGAAAGCAACCCATGCATATACATAGATCTAAAACAATTTCTGTGTGTAACCGGCTCTACCGACATTAAGCTAACGCCAAGTTCACACTAATGTCTCTAGCTCTAACTCATCAGCACAGGGATCAGTCTAGTCTCCACTGGCTTGTCTCCAGCCTCTCATTTCAACAGTGAGAAACTCGGCTCCCGCCAACCACCGTCCCTTTACTTAACTGTTCAGTTCCAGTGTCCATGTGTAATGGTTTCTGAATTGTTAACCCGTGGGAAAACACTTGATCAGCTTATGCAAAATCCCCTTTTCCTTTATTTTTACAGATCCCACTCATTTCCAGTTACTCAGATCAAAACCTTTTCCTCCATCTTTCTCAGTGACGTCATTCATTTGCAATAGAGTTAGTTAGCTTATTTTATCACTGTCTCTTTTCCATCCTGGGATCCCAGGATATCCTAATTGAATTTTTAAATTTGCATATATTGAGGTCTAACCTTTGTGCCATACAAGTAGGTGTTGACAAATGTATAATGTCATAGATCTTTGGACTAGTTTCACTGCTCCAAAAAGTTCCCTGGGCTTCACCTCTTCCACCCTCCCTAACCTTGAAGTTACAGCAACCATGAATCTGTTTATAATCTTTACAGTTTAACCTTTACGAGAATGTGATATAAATGGAATCATACAGTGTGCAGCGTTCTCTGGCTTCTTTCACTTAGCAACATGCCTTTAAGATTCATCCAGGTCTTCTCCAGGCCTGGTAGCTATTTTTCTCTCTCTGCCGAATTAGTATTCCAATGGTATGAGTATGCCATTTCTTATGTAACCATTCAGCTACTGGAGGACATTTTGGTTGCTTCTAATTTTTGCTGATTATTAATGAAGCTGCTATGAACATCTGTGTGCAGGTTTTGGTGTGGACACTTTAAAAACTCAGTCGGATAAACACCTAAGAGCAGAGTGCACATGGCAAGCTGCACAGTAAGATTGGTTAGCTATACAAGAAACTACCAGTCTCCCAAAGTGCCTGCATCATTTTGCATTTCCACCAGCAATAAATGAGAGTCCCTGCTGTTCTGCATCCTTGTCAACATTTTACTATTGCTAGTTTTAAAATTTTAACCATATCAACAGGTGTGTAGTGGTATCTGTTTTAATTGCATTTCCCTACTAACAAGTGATGTTGAACATCTTTTCATATGACGATTTGTTACCCATATTTCTTTGTTGCAGTGTCTGCTCCCAGATTTTGCCCATTTTTAATTGGTTGCTTGCTTTCTTATTGGTGAGTATGAACCATTCTTTGTATATTTTAGATCTAAGTCCTTCATCAAATATGTGTCTGTGGCTTTTCATTTCTTAACAGTGCAATCAATTATATTTAAGTCCAACTTATGATTTTTTTTCATGGATGTTTTTGGTGTTCTATCTAAAAAAAATCATCACCAAATCAAAGGCCACCCATATTTCCCCTATGTTTTCTTCTAGAAGTTTTGTAGTTTGCATTTTACAGGTAGGTTGTTGTTTTTAAATCAGATTTGAGTTAATTTTTGTGAAAGGTGAGCCAGTGTTCTTTTTTTCGCATAAGGTTCTCCTTAAAAGACTACTGCAGGGTGGCATAGTTCCTGGAGTTTTAGCATAAAAAACATTAACAATCAACAGCCCTTCATAGCTTTTGAAGTTAATATTCAGAGGCATCAATAAGAGAGGTGTAATGTCCAGATTCAGGGAGAAGCTCTTTCCTTAGTAATCCGCCGTGGCCAGACCACATGTATAGTTCAGTAAGCTCTGCTAGGAGCAGGGAGGTGGCCAGTTTGATTTAACAGTGACATTGGTAAACTGGGATTCACCTAGAGCAGTGGTTCTCAACCTTCCTAATGCTGCGACCCTTTAATACAGTTCCTCATGCTGTGGTGACCCCCAATTTCATTGTTACAAATTGAACATAATTAAAGCATAGTGATTAATCACAAAAACAATATGTAATTATATGTGTTTTCCGATGGTTTTAGGTGACCCCTGTGAAAGGGTCGTTCGACCACCGAAGGGGTCGCGACCCACAGGCTGAGAACTGCTGATTTAGAGAGTGACTCCCATGATGAGTACAACTGCTATAGCTGCATTCATGTTCTATCTATTTGTCTATCTCTTTCATCCCTAAGACTGAATAGCTTGTGGGCATTATGAATGTCCAGGGCCCAGCACTTAGTACTTGCTCAATAAACATTTAATTAGTGAGTTCAGTGAAGAAGTTGAGGATGTTTAATGTAGAAAACAAGAATTCCTCAGGTAATATATCCCTTTGAATATCTCTTGGGAAGAGGAAGCATGATAATTATCATCAAATATGTGAAGGGCTGTCATACAAAAGAGGGATGAGAAGCAAGGCTGAAGGCAGAGAGCTACAGAATTTCAACTCATTACACTTAAGAGGAGGCTGCCTTATGGTGAGTCTGCAATCACTTAAAATGTTTAAAAGCCTCAATGAATGTTTGTGAGGGACATCAGGGGAAGCGGTTTCTGCATTTAGAAGGAGAGTGAATGAACCACTTTGTGCAACTTTCAACTCTGAAGTTCTAGGGCAGCAGTTCTCAACCTGTGGGTCATGACCCCTTTGGCAGTCAAACGACCCTTTCACAGGGGTCACCTAAGACCATCCTGCGTATCAGATATTTACATTACAATTCATAACAGTAGCAACATTCCAGTTATGAAGTAGCAATTAAAATAATTTTATGGTTGGGTCACAACATGAGGAACTGTATTTAAAGGGCCAGAAGGTTGAGAACCACTGTGGGGTCTAACAGATCTAGTAGAGGGTCAAATTAAGAACTTCAGAGCTCTAAGAACAGGAATAATTATGGTGTTCCATTCCATTAATAATTCAAAATAAAAACAAAACGATATTATAAAACGTGTTAGTAATTCGATGAAGTTTGTGTTCCAGTGATTACTTGTCTCTTTCTTTTTAAGATAAATATCGACTGTTTCTTTAATTCTTTCTTTCTCTCTTTTGTGATGCTGCTTTGCAGGACTCTACACAACTGATTATTTCTGCTTATTTGCCCAATAGTGATTTTCTGATTCCTGGTACAAGACAAGGAGTACACCACGACTTCTTTGGGAATCATTCATAAAATAGAAATCCCTGTTCCAAACAAACCCCATGCAAAGGCAATAAAGCTGATGGTCTGTTCATTTAAACTGTCCATTTATAAGAGCCACTAGAGGCCCGATACACGAAATTCATGAAAGAGTAGGCCTTCCTTTCCCTGGCTGCTCGCTGGCTTCCCTCTGGTACCCAGAACCCGGGCTTCCCTCACAGCCCTGGCTTTGTCCGGAAGGTAGTCTGGAAGGACGTCTGGTCTAATTAGGACATTACGCTTTTATTATTATAGACTAGAGGCCCGGTGCACAAAATTCGTGCATGGGGGGGGTCCCCTCAGCCCAGCATGCACCCTCTCTAATCCAGGACCCCTTGGGGGCAGTCGGACATCCCTCTCACAATCCAGGACCACTGGCTCCTAACTGCTCACCTGCCTGAGTGCCTGATCGCCCCCAACTACCCTGCCCAGCTGGCCTGGTTACCCTAACTTCCCCCCTGCCAGCTTGGTCACCCCTTATTGCCCCCTGCCAGCCTGGTTGCCCCGCGCAGCCTGCTGCTCAGGCATTTGGTCGCCCCTCACTAACCCCCCTGCTGGCCTGGTCGCCCCACGCAGCCTGTTTGGTCATCCGTTCAGTTGCGATGGTCACTTAGGCTTTTATATATATGAATAGCAGCAATAATAAATCTGGGGACCATCTAGTTCATAGTATAAAATGTTACGCATTTACAAGGCTTGTCAGTACTGAAACCACTAACATTCATAATGACAATCCAGAGAAGTGATGCTGCACAAGCAGTCTTACCCAAAGATGAGATTATTTATGTTCCATCTAGTTTTAATTTTAACTTTTTTTCATTTGCACTCTGATTTTTGAAAATTGGCACATATGCCAAGATATATGATTACACAGGATATTTTATGCCTCGATCATATGTGGTAATAGGATTTAAGGCAAACATTAATTTTGTTATGATTAATAACTTAAAAATGCTGCACTAACTTGTTGACTGTATTTATCATGTGGATTCTTGTACTTAAGTTAGTTTCACAATCTCCTCTCATGGGATCTTAAGCTTTTAACAAATTGAGAGGTTACAATTATTTCTCAAGAATTCTGTGAAAAACTAAATATTAAAATGAATGAAAACTGACTTATAACACTTTTGTGTTTTGAAAATTAGTCCTCTGATGTAGCTGCTTCATCTTTATTGTTACTTTAACCCTACAAGAAACCTTTTATTTACGGTTATCATGTGAAGGGGTGAGAGAGTGAGCATTTATTTCTATAAATAGTGTGAGGCATTGCTCTCCCAGCCCGGGGTGCTATTACTACCCTCTGCAACTGGGCTGACATGTTCTCATGATGAACTGACCTCCATAAGAGTTCCCAAGTTACAGCAGAAAAAGTACAGAGAAACCCTGCCAGGCCTTGTTACGAGGGCAAGCCCTTAAGAAAAATAAACTGCTCCCTCGGGGAATGGCACTGGTTTAAAGATTTGAAATAAACCCACAGTGAACCATGATTATTTTAAAAAAAATAATTACCTACAGTTTTAAAAAGCAAATAAAAAATACTTACTGGAACATCAACATATTTTGCAGCCGCTTTCACCTTAAGTGGAAAAGAGATAATCATGAGAATTATATTCTTAGTTGTGAATAAGGGCTATGATGAGTCAAAAGACAGCAGAAAAGAACGCATGCAAATACTTACAGTGAATGACAGAATGGATGAAAAGAAAGTGCCTTCATCGTATCTCGACAGCTTAGACAACACCCCTTCCAACACTGAAATAAACTACAGACAGTTTACGGTGAGTATTTAGGAAATGTCTGTGCATACAGACTAGTAACAGAGCAAATGATTCCTGGGACAACTTCTGCCACAGCACAGAAATCCAAGAAGTATAAACTGACAGCTGAGGGGCTGACTTGTAATGTTTGCTCTTTCATTTTGAAGATGAATTCTAAGGTCCTTTTTATTTGCTGGAAATCACACAGACATTTTTAAAGATAGAAGAATAAAACATAATAAGAGTTTGGTCACTATATGTGAACTAACTTAAACCTTTAGTAAATAACTTTAAATTTAAAGTAATTTTCAACTTCATTATAGATGGTTAGAAGTCCTCATCACGATAAAAAATTATAACTCTCTATGAGCATGGATGTTAACTAGACTATGATCATTTCACAATAGCTACAAGTATCAAATCAGGTTGTACACCTAAAACTAATATAAATCAATTATACTTCAATGAAAAACATATAAATTATAAGTAATGATAGTCAAGCATAATCAAATTCCTTCTACCATATATCACTTGGCCATTACGTAATGTTTTCTATGTATAGGAGAGGTTGAATAAAAAAAGAACAGATAATGATGTGTAACATTTGGGGCTTTTGTAACATTAAACTGAAATCTGACATTAGTTAATAAGCATTTAGCAAGCAGTTCTAATTGTATATATAAGGATGAACCCCACTTTCAAAAGCTTACAAAGAAGTTGGGGAGCTAATACAGATATATACACTACAGGCTACAATAGAAAGAACCTAGCTGGAGAATATATATATTCTGATTCTGTCACTCACTACTCTTTGAGCTCAGGCCAACCACTGCACCAATGGCTTTCTCCATCAGTTAAATTGTGTGTGCACGTGCGTGTGAGTGTGCGTGTGTGTGTGTGTGGTTTGGGGGGTATATAAAATTAAAATTAGTTTCAAAAGGGTTTTACATTTCCAAAATTCTGTATTTCTATGACATGAAAGTTAAGACATGTATACTGTAACAGTTAAAATGTGGCGATGTCTTTCATTGAGTGGAAATGTTAAGATCTGGCATGAAGATAAATAAGAGATATAAACAAGGATCTACGACCCTACCTCTTTCCTCTTTAGAACTGAAATAATATGTACTATTGACAAATTACACACTCCCAAAGGGAAAATACTGACAAGGTTTTTTAAACATGAAAAGGGAAATGAACAAAGGCTGGTTTTTGTTCACATAGCAGCTTCTTCAACAAAGTGATAATAGTTCGAGGGACACAGCTTATTGGTCTCTGGTGACTAGAGAGCTCGCCGAGAGCGCACAGGAGATAATCTTTTCTCCATGGCTGGTCAATTACTGTAAAATAGTTTATGCAAAAGGAACAAAAACTTCCCTATAGGTTTCTCCATCACATCATGTGCGACATGATGTAAGAACACAGAAACAAAATCATGCAAACTGCCACCTGAACTTTATTTTTAAAGAATGAGGATTATGTAGAGCTGGCTAGTTATCCTAAAGGATACAAACAGCAAAAAAAACACAAAATTATAAATTGCTCAGGACTAAAAGTCAATTTAGCACTTTCCTCCTGCCCATTAGGATTTCTTACCAATCACAGCTGGCTAACTCAACTTGATGTGGTTCGCAAAGACCCAGAAGACCAATACTCCAGGGCTATGTCAGACCAGGGGAAGGGAATTCCAAGCTTAATGGCCCTCTGTGGAAAATGCCTCGTCTCTTGTAACTCAAATCTTAAGAGCCAGTGTGTGCTGGGTGATCTCATTTGCCACAAGGAGAGAGACAATTGCTATGGTTACCAGCCAACCTGAACCGTAGAAGGCTCTGGCATAGCACCTGGTTCCCGGTGTTTTCAAGTGAGTCTATGTTTACACATGTGAGCATGCTGAGGGACCAGGCAAGGCAGAGGCGAGAGCCCTGTGATTGGATTCAGAGGATCTGAATTCCATTTGAAGCTTTGCCCCTCTCTGGCTATGAGACAGCAGTGTAGACAGTTAGCTTCTGTGTATTTATCAGTAAAATGAAAAAAAAAATAAAACAGCTGTTACAGGAATGGTATAAAGATCCGTGGAGATGATTTATGTGAGAGGACTATGAGAATGGCAAGATACAAAATAAATGCAAAGAATTAATCCTCTTGATATAATTAGCTAAATCTCTATCCATTATATAAGTCTACAAACCTAAATATGTTAAGTCACACGTTAACGGGGGCAGCTTTAGGATTGTTTAGTGATGAGGAGTAATAATGAATTTGGTCATCAATGAATGGTTTCCATACAATTGGAAGATATCTAGGAAGGTACAACAGGGTTGAGGCTGTAAGTCAGAAGATCTGCATTGGAATTCCATCTGTTTTTAGGGCATTTGGCTGATGTTAGAGGAGCAAGGCTTCCAACCTAAGTGGTCTGGCTCCAAAACCAATGATTTTTACCATCCTACTACAGAGTTGTAAGCATTAAATGAGATGACATAAGTAATGTGTCCAGCACATAATAGGTGCTCAATAAATGTCACTTTGTTGTAATAATTTTTACAGAACACCTAGTATGAGAAATTAAAAAAAATATGAGTCTTAGCCCTCTCCCTCCAGGAACATACAAACTAGTGGGAGAGACAGACACGTATACGATTGTTCACCACGCAAGGCTGGAAGTGTCAAGGGCCAATGTAGACGGGCAAACAGTGTAACTGAAACTAGAGGAGGGAAAGAATGACTGACTGGAGGATATGGCTGAGCTTCCTTTACAAGGTGACACAGGGGCTGAGCCACAGGGTACCAGAAAAACGGTGGATAAAATGACACCTGGGAAGCCCATTGGCACATGAGCCTAGGGCAGAAGTTCCCCTGCTTGGCAGCCTCTCTGGCTCGTCTTCTCTTCAGAGTATGAAGCAGCCTTGGGTTATATCCAAGTCAGTCCTATGCCTGGACCAGTGTCACAGCATTCCTTGCTTCCATTTGAATAATAGGGCAGAGCCTGTTCTTGGGTTCCCCCCAGCCCCAAACGATCTCTGGGGAGGCATGACTCCAAGGACTTACATGGCAGTGAGCAGCAACTGCACCTCTGGGATCAATGAGGTGAGCCGTGCAGTTCCTACAGAAAGGTTATTCTTTGTAAAACTAAACTCTATCAGCATCGGATTAACTGTGACTAATAACAGTATATTTCCCATCTGGCTTTTAATTGCACAACACAGCAAGATTCCAAAGAAATCCAGTGAAATGCTGGGTTTGGTTGCTGTGTCTTTAACTGCTCCCTGTGAACTTTCTCCATGCAGCTCAGGGAGTATGTAAATACTCATGGGCCTGCCTTGCGCACTCTGCTCTCTGGAGGGTGTCCGGTTGGAATGAAACACCGTCATCTCCTTCTTCCCCTGCCCTTTATTGCCGATGCCATTTACTGGGTTTGTTGGAATAATATATAATACATAAACTCTGTCTGGGTAATTACCAACTTTGCCTCACCGCGCATACTCTCAAGGCAATGAAAGAGGAAAATATTTTGAAATGACTGGTAGAATGAAACATAAAGCAGGCCACAAGGCATGCTGGCTTACATTTTCTGTGGAATTTTAATAGGGCATAAGATTCATTTTCCTTCATGTAGGGAGAGTAGAAACTAAGTCTAAGAAGTGATTTGTGAGGATTCTAGCTATAGCGTGGTGGTTCGAAACACATACACTTCTTGCCTTTTTAGCTGCATTTCATGAAGTAAACAAGGGATATCTATATCATTTATACTGCAAGTTATAAAACCTTCCACAGAAAAGAGATTCATCCATAAAACAAGACTGATCTTTTTTGGAGGGTGTTTTGCTTTGAGTGGGGCTAGAGATATCTATAAGCAGATGCTTCATATTGGTTTGGTAATATCAGGACTAACTAGCAATATTAAAAATCCACATGGAACCAGAATACCATGGACTGGAACAGAACAGGTTTCCTGCCCTGAATGGGAATATTAATGTTCTGATGAAATGCAACTGTCTCTTCCTCACCCTCTTTTTTCCAAATGTGAATCCATTTCCTCTTTGAGCCTCTGATCCAATAACTCGTAAGAAGTCTTTCCAGCATATCCACATCGGAATTAAGGATGGGTAGTATCTGACAGCATGGATTTACTCACGACATACCTTGCTCGGCAAGCTTCTTAGGCAAATTCCAAAATATCACACCCAGCCCAGATGCCGGTGAATTCTCCATACTTTTCTCATTGTTTTCTTTCCCCTTGCCCCGCAAATAGAATGACTTATATTAATTTACTTTCCTAATGGCTCCTAATAGTGTGTTATTCCTTCTAAGCTCATACTTGAGTTGAATAGTTGTCTTCTGAGCATATGGACTTGATCCAAAAAGTAAATTTAATCTAATTAAGCTCACCAGGTTGAGCTGGAAATACTATTAATTACATCATCTAGGCAGTTAGGTTGGATTTGTTCTCTGTCCATCTTATTCTTAAGAGTAATTCGGGGGAAATATTCTAGGTTATCAAAAAGAATATGGGTGTGTGTGTGTTTACACCTATATAACTATATATTTATATCTATATCTATATGTATTTAGTGACAGAGCATATAATGTATATTCTTTTTTAAGTTCCTTTTGCAATAATTGATGAGTTAGAAAGTTGAAACTTCCTCTCAGGGACAGAACTGGAAATCTTCAGCATATAGTTAAAGCCATATTCCACAAGTTTCTGTGACTTTCATACAGAAAGGAATACCACAACAAACACATTACACTGAAGGACTGATCACTACGCAATCAGCCCTGGACATAAAACAAATTGTATGAAAACATGAATGTGAAATAGTAAAGTATTACTAGAAAATAGAGTTGTTTTTAGAAGAATAACAATGGCAAGTAAAGCTAAAATTAATTCTAAACAAAACTCAAATATTGTTGAGAAAGATTTTTAAATTTGAACTTTTCTTGTATCTTTTAAAACTACTATTTCTCAATGAGGTATATAGAAGCATAAGACAGATATTTCTAAAAATTCTCAGAAATAGAAAATACTTTTAAATTTTGATTTTAGAAGGTGAACAAATAGTACATTACCTTTGAAACTAGCAGTGAAATGATTTCTTTTACAGTGTTGTCAATCAAATCATCTATTTTGGAATGGTACTGTTGCTAGATATTAAGAGACAAAGATACATTAGTTGATGTGGACATAAAACTTTAAAGCTACTAGTTATGACATATCCGATTTACTTAATATGATCATCTTAAACATTAGAAAAACAAAACTTTGAAAATGATCTACCTAATCAACACTTTTTGCATTGTTGTTTGAAAATTTTCCCATGTGCTTTGTTGAGTTAAGCAGCTAATGGGGTTATTATATACATGAATTGAGTTCTTATTCTTATTCAGACGGAGGAATGTGAAGGATACTTTTTGTCTTCTCCTCTATAATTAAGGTGGCCATGTATTTTTCTAAAGGGTTGGTTTAGCTGGAGAAGCAAAAAGACTAGAAAAAGATTTAATTAATACAGCATTTCATGTCTGACAACTCTCATTCATAAGATATTTTAAATGTGCTCTAGAAATAAAATGAGCTCCCAACTGTTCACTCTAAAAGGACGTTTTGTCAGTGCAGAGAGCAGCAGTTTATACAATTCTCACAATATGCTTAAGCAAGGGCAAAATTAAAATTTCATCAACAAAGGTGAATAGATGGTAACAAATTAATAGGCCATAAAAGATGTAATAAAACGGCACTCACTCCCCATCATTTTATTACTGCTTCCTCATGAAAAAGGCACCTTTAAGTAAATGCAAAAAAAAAATCTATTTAAAATAAACCTGAAAGACACACACACTCTCTCTCTCTCTCTCTTTGCTTTCTTTAGAAAATACTAGCGAGTTCCATTCTTAAATTAGCAGGAGCTTCAGCTTCTATGGCGGCATGCGAAGGCACATTCACTTAAACAGTAATTCTTCCTTTAGAAGCATTTATCTGACAGCTGATGGTCCCCAGGAGCCACTTCACAGAAAATGTGACTTGTAAAGACTAACCCTATCTTGATGGTTCAAGGCTTCTTGGAACAGCTAACATAATGCATAGAGTAAAAGTACTCAGGTCAGTGTAAACATTAGACCAACTCAGCTGCTGGTTGAATGGTTTCCTAAGATGTAAGTTTCTGAAAGCTATTTTTTTTTCCTTCTGAAAACATGTCTCAAAGTTTCCATACAGAACAAAACATCAACTGAGCTCTGCTTTGGAATATGCAAAAAATGATTCCTCCCCGTAGGCTCTGACAGTTACAAGTGGTTCTCTCTCTGCCTGTGTGTGTATTGACAAGTCTTCTAAAATCAACAGACATATATAAACGTGGCACTTCCCAGGCATGTATTTTGCCCAGTAAAGTGAAGTACTAAGTGTCCCTCTCACTTAAAGCCTTACATGTCCCAACCTTGTGCTCCCCGGAGGACAAATGGAACAGAAACAGAGAGGTAGCTTTCTATTGCATTACAGGACACGTTTGCTTTCAGAACAACTTGTAAAGAAGCAAAAGGGGAGAGAAAAATAAAGGGAAAAAAGTAGAGGAGAAAGAGCCTGAAGAAGCTGGTTGGTTGTTGAAAAGGCCAGAAGCCCCCTCTCCCCCCGCCCCTCCAGAGACAGGCACAAAAAAAAGCCAGACCCCCTCCCCCCAGCTGACTGGGTGGTGAAGGAGTTTATGCAAATGAGCTCTGCCCCAGCTCTCCCTCTGCCACTCTCTCTTCACAGCCTCTCCCTTCAAATTTGTGTCTGTGCAGCCGGGGGAAAGGAAATACCTGACTGAGGCTCCCTTTGGGGTAGACTAGAAAGGGGAGGCAGCAGCGGCCTTGCAGCTTCTCACTCCCTCTTACATGGGAAGAGCTCTAGGACATACAGTGATGGAGACACCCAGACCTCCAAACGGTCCCATATTCTTAAATGTGCCCTATCCTCATTGTTTATCTCTATTTGCCATAAATTTCATTTTTTTAACTCAAAAGTAATCAAATGTCATTAGAAGGCTATTGGATATAAAATAGTAGAGCTTCCAGGTGTTAAACTTCTAGGTAGGACAAATTCAGGCAATTCTTAAAATCAAGGGATGAACCACAAAAGAGGTCCCTTTTGCCTGGCCAGCATGGCTCAGTAGTTGAGTGTCAACCTATGAACCAGAAGGTCACGGTTTGATTCTGGGTTGGGGCACAGGCCCGGGTTGCAGGCTCAATCCCTAGAGTGGGGCGTGCAGGAGGCAGCGGATCAATGATTCTCTCTTATCATTGATGTTTCTATCTTTCTCTTCCTCTTCCTTCCTCTCTGAAATCAATCAAGATATCTTCTTAAAAAAGAGGTCCCTTTTTATTGAAAGGTAGGGAAAAGCCACAGACTCTGGGAGCCACAAAATCCTCCTATAATACATATTTTTAGAATGCTATTTTGATACCTGATCTAGCCAAAAGCAGAATGGGAGAGGGGGGAAGGGGGAGGAGGGGAGAGGGAAAGTTAAAAAGAGAGGAAGAAAAGTATACACCTTAAATATGCTACTTTAAAGGACAAACTCCAATAGGATAAGCTTTATTAGGTTTGTATAATATAGTAGTTTGCTATTGTAGATTTTTCTGATTAGCTCTGTCTGACACGAATATTAAATATGAATGCTGCTGGGAACTTCCAGAAGCTGCTCTGGCTGCACAGTTGGCACAGGTGGTCAGGGAGCATTGTGAGTGGGAATGGGGAGGTGGCTTCAATTTTCATATGTTACCTACACTATTTTGCAAAGAGAATAATCCACATACGGAGAACAGAAAGTTAGGTTAAAAAAAGTTATTCTTTAGGGGATCCAGACAAACAGGAGCACAGAAAAAGATCACAGACAGATAAGAACAGAATTGATCTGCAGAGAGATTTATGTTACCTAAGTTAAAATTGTTAGATTTTTCATTTAAAGAAATAAACTAAATTTTTGATAAAATTCTGCGAAGTTTTTGTCTGCAATAGAAAAATAATAAAGTTCTTAGCCTATTTCAAGTTTGATCAGTAATCCTACCTACATACAGGGCTATGGTAGGTTCCAGACTAATTTTCCCCACATCTGCCCTCAAAAGTAAGCTGTTGGTGCCTTTATTTTCCAGTAGGTAACTCTGAACTCAGATTAACAACAACCCTTGAGGAAGTCTTACTTCATGGAGCTCAGGGAATTCAGAGATCAGACATAGGTCTGAAACCCTGGCCCTTCATCACGTGACACTCTGGTAATTATCACCATTTCACTGGACTGCTCTCATGTAAACACACAAGAAATGGAGACTAATTAAGTGCTAGTGTAATCCAGCATCCGTAAAAGATGTTGGTCCTTCTCTTGGGATGAATTTTAAATTTGAGTGCCAGTTCTAGAAATGAAAGTATTTCACTGCAATTGAGAACAAATCCCTTACAAGAGGCCCCCTGACAGCCCCCTAGTGGCCCCGTTAATGTGCTCTCATCCTGAAAGGATGGGACGCTCTGAGGGTAGATGATTAATCGCCTACGGCCCACGCAGTCATCTGCGTTTCTGCAGGGATGGATAAGAAGGATTTCTAAACACCGGTGGTTCTGTGATCTCAACACCTGTCCCTGAGGACCTGGCCTGAGACGGCTGACTCATTACACACACCTGTCATAGGAGCAGATCATTCGCTCCTGATCACTCCATTAAGCAGTTCCCGGCTGTGGCCGAGCATGTTTGCATCAACAAGTGTCACGTCAGAGAACAGAATCATAACTCAGGAGCCTTGTGGCTAAGGCATCGGGAAGGTCTTATCCACTGACAAGGACAGTGTAACAATTTATTGGAGATTGTGCAGAGGTAATTCCTTTATGATTTAGAAGACATCTCTGCTAGATTTACCTGGTTTATATTTTTTTATAAGTTTCCAAAATGTGTAATGGTATTTTCAACACTGTTTTTTGTTGCTTACTACAGAATGGAGCCCACTGGCTCACCTATGCATGTAATATATTTATAATTTACAACAATAACTTATCTCAAGCTCATACAGAGCAAGAAAGTCTGTGTAATTATGTGGGTATATTTACTGGCTATTAAAAGCAAAGTATAAAGTCCTTCTTTGGCACTGAAATTCTCGTTTACCACTTTTCAGGGTTGCTGATGGGTTTTACACCTGCACATTTTGAACGAGAAAGCTGTGGGGGAGTAGTTTCTGGTGAGAAGGTATAGATGCAGACATAGTGAATGGTAGCAGATGACCCTTCAAAAACCACCCACCTATTAATGTAAAGACTCATTTGGCAGTGCACTGATGTCCTGTCATTTGCATATGTGCCTGTTTTTTCTTTTTAAGTGCAGTACCAGAATTGCTTCTAATGGGGAGAATTTTTTAAAGCAGAGATAACAAATCAGTGTGTTCATTCCACAAACATTTACTAAGTGCCTACTGTGTGCCAGGCACTGCGGTGTATGCTAAACTAAGAACAAATGGATAATTCCAGTCTTAGTGAGAAGAGGCAAGATCATTCAATAAACCTGATGAGAAATGGATGGACTTATTATAAAGAGACTTAAGACAATATTCTCCACTAGACAATCAAAGGCTTACCTCTGGGTATTGAAAAACATGAGGTGAATATGAGCTATTGATATCCAAACCAGCTGCCTCCTTATTCAGATAATTAGAGATAATAAACCATGTTGTAAATGATCAGAGAATAATTACTGAACACTCTACAGCTCTTAGGCAGCAGTTACTTAATAGGTAAGATCATAAGCTATCGTATTAGCAATACATCATTTCCTCCTCAATTGCCCAAAGAATGAAGTATGTGCACATAAAGTGTGGTCAAATAGCTAATGTCTGTATCTGGGTTAAATAAGAATGCCATTCACAAGCAGTAGGCCTTCGTATCCTTCTGCTTAGATGGAATTTGTTAGCCCAGTAAAGAGTTGAGGTTGACTCCCAGGTACCAACTGTAAGACTTGTAAGATTTAATATATCCATACAGCACAAAACCATTTTGATTTATAAATATATATATGTATAATCTAGTCAATCCTGTATGCATAAAGGTTTTCACACAATGTTTCTGAGTCTCTGTGTGGTACCTTGGGAAACCCTGTGTGGGGGAGGGGAAAGGGTCCTGAAACAGGCCTGCCTCTTTCTTCCCCCACAGATGGCTCCATCCCAGGCCACCAGTGGGAGGAAAGCCTGTATCACTGGTGGCCATGTGCCCCACTGATATCCACAACCGGGTTCTTTTATCTGAACTGACCTTGAGGGTGGCTTTCTGGTCCTCAAACTTAGGGGTTCCCGTGATAATGCCATATGTCATTTAAAGCCCCACTCTACATTTTTCTAGTATTAAAGTATGCAGAAGACAAATGTATTTTGAAAATGTCAATAATCATTCTGCTCTGAATTTACTTAGAACTCAGTTTAAAGGAGAATGAACTCATTTGGTTTTACATGTAAAACTCTAACAGCTATTTGTAGATTCTGCAGCCTAACAGGGAAGAAACATTGCCCTTGACATTACTCAAGGTATTTAGATGTTTTCACATGACCTTGGGCTATTGCTATATTATAGGAAGCTGTTACCATTTTACTCACGTGCAGAAACCAAAAACCTGAAAACAGAATTAATTTTAATTTGAAAATATGAAAATAAAAATGTACATTGACAAAAATAAAAATTCAAATGAGAATGTGGTTAAAAAAATGAGACTTACCCATTGACTACCAAACTGGATCATGTCATGGGAAAAAAAAGACGATGGAGAACATAGGGAAGAGTAAAGAAATGATGAAAAAGTAATTACAATGGGGGAAAATACAACAAAATGTCAACATAAACAGATAATCTAAGAAAAAACAACCATTTTCACGCAATCATGACTCTCAACAAAAACAAATCATGGGATAAGATAATTTATTTCTGAATGTAGACACATATACATAAAATTAAAAAATGGGCTATTTATTAAAGAGAATAAAGCTTAATTTTCAAGTATATTTCAACTTGGTCTTTAAAAAAAATTAGAAATTTTTGTGTAAATAAAGTATTTCATATGCTATTTTCTGTGGCTTGTTTTTTGGATGCCAACTTAGTCTATGCTAGATTTGTATAAACAAAGCAGGTAGCTTTCTCATTTGCTTGTGAAAAGTAAGCTTTATGTAAATACACAACACCTAAGTTGTTAAAAGGTATATCTGAAATTCAATGGCTATTTGTAAAATAGTAGGCAGTTTTCATGTACAAAAGAAGAAGCTGCCAGAGCAAAGGATAAAGGGCATTCCATATCAGACTGGAGAGAACCTCAAAAATTTGCATTGGAGAACTTGGTCTTTTTAATCTGATCAAGTGGGTGAATTTTGGAGGCAGTGTTGCCCGTTGCCAGGGCACCCGTGCCACATTTCCACATGTGACACTCCACCCACTCACCTCTTGTCCTCCGTCCAGGGCACAGAGCTTGGTGCTTTGCTTTTTGGCATCAACTAACACATTAAACATGGTACACACAGACGCGGGTATGCGCAAGTCAGTGGTTTTGTTTGCCTTTTGCAGCTTGAGTTCAAATGCAGCTCTTGTTCTATTCATTAAAACATGAATTCAGAGTAAGACATTCTGACACATGTCCCACCTGTTTTGTAAAAGTGAAATCAACACGACGAGATGCTAATTTAAAACATGCAAATAAGGAGTGTGGCAGTGCTTGGGAGCAGGGGGTGGGATGGCCTTCTTTTCAGGTGTCTCATTTTATATTAAACGTAGCTTTTTCAGTCACTCAGACAATATCTCTACTCACAGGAAACAATTTTCCACATCTAATGTATCACTTTTAATGGAACAACCTCACAGTTTCCCTGAACTACCTGAATTAATATCCAAGTAGAAAAATCACTTGCTTCTCTGCATTAGAGCAGAACAAACCCTCCATGTGAAGATTTATTGCCAAGTCAAAAGACAAGTCTGGAAAACTCTAAAACATCATAATTAATAGTTCAACACAGAATGTGTAATTCTTTTACGTCCTCTAGGTTCTCTTTCAAATACCCAAAGTTGCAGTTAGGTTTTTGAAAGAAACTGAATAACAGGCAATTTGGAATTGGTCTTGATGAGTATCAAAAGAGCATCTACTGATTTGAAACATTAGAATCACAGATGATGAACATGATTTTCTTAAAATACATTAAATTACCTAATCCATGCCTGGCCTTGGAAGGCCATCACTATTCCAATGACTGAACTTGTCTTGCTTTAAAGAATTCAGGATTATTCAATTGCTCCAACCAGCATTTGTTATGCCACTATTGTTCTTGTTCATACTATGAACACAGACAATGAAAAAAATAGTGCTTAGCTAATTAGGATGCAATGCTGATTTTGTAAGAACAATTAAATATGAAAGCACATTTGGAAGAATCCAAAGCCACATAACTTGTTTCTGGTTAAGTATTGAAGAATGAGAATGGTTGCTTGGAACTCACCTGATGGGGATAGGGAAGACCAGAAAACACAAGTGATGGCGCTGATCATAATTAGAATTTGCCAGGCCATTTCATGGTGCACACAGTACATAACAGGAAAAGTATTTAACAGACCTTTTCCATATGTCTCGGGGAGTACCGCCTTGGGAATTTATATTGCCTTGGGAATTTAAAGCACAGTATTCCAAGACAGGGAACAATAAACACAATAGAAATGATTAATGTGGTATGGGTGCTACTGATGAGCGCAATGGTTGGGAGACCTAAAAAAACTACCCGGCCAAGTTTATGAATTACATGGGTCCCCAGGATTTAGGTCAGAGAACCTCATGTCCAATAAATTTTGGAAGAGTAGTACATATTGAAATCTTTCTTGTGACAATGATATAACAAATATTTATTTGGTGATAAGTGATATTCTGGGTGCTGGCATATTAAGCAGCAACTAGAAAATGCATGTCTACCTTTTGACACAGGCCTCTATCATATCACTGGCCATTAGTTTAAGTCTTTGCTCTAAGTGGTGGGCAAATTCTTGTTCTGGCCAGTGTAGGTCAAGGACAAACATTTGAAGTGCATCAAGTTTCCAAAAAAGGTCTTCAGATGTTGCTGAGCCATTGCTAGAAGAAAAAGGAAAAATGGACATCATGAACCTCCACTGTTAGCTCTGAGGTCACTAAAATATTGTTTTTTCCTCTTTGTATCAATTTCCCTCAGTGAAAAATACCACATAAAATTTCTAATACAAATATTTTCTTTGTTCAACCTTCTAATTTTCCCTTTTCACTTCTCAATGAGTAAGGCCAGGCAAAGAGAACTAATTATACATAAGAAACCATAGTAAGGTTTCTTAAGAAGGGATAAAAATAGATAAGGATACTTTACTAAGGAAATTAAACTGTGTATATAAGAACAAACATCTTTAATGTTCTTTACTAATCTCTAGGAAAAAGATCAAATATATAAATATATCCTTCTAGAAATTCCAAAAAATGTTTTATGCAAGAAAATCCATATGATAGCAACTACTAGCTTTATTCTTCTACTCATTGGTATGTGTTTCTGTCATTAAGATGGATGGCTTCTGTCTTTCTACAGGTGGGTAGCCCCTAAACTTTCCAATTACAGGTAAAGGTGAAATAGGTACTGGAAATGAAATAACAGGTCGGGTAGGGAAGCAAATCTTATACTCGAAATGCTTTGTGCCTTTTCTAGCTCATAATTAAACCTAACAGTATCAGATATGGTTTACCACATTCAGTGTGGGCTAAATTTGGAGCAAAATCATGTATTTCAGGTCATTACCTCTATCTAACTTGGAGCCAATATCTACTATGCATTCATTACTATAGTGCAATTATATTTTCAATGCATGTATGAAGATAATTTGTACCAGAGTATATATACTACTGGGGCTATTACTTTCCATTATGCACATAGGTAGCCTAGTAGGGAAACAAACGTTTTAAAAGTAAAATATTCCTATATTAAAACAAATTGAAACTTGGTGTTAAAAGAGAACAAAAGAAAAAAAAGCAGCTATATGATTCATTTCTCTTCAGCGTTCCAATAATTATTTAACATATACTAATCTAAAATGTATATTTTTAGTTTGTAAAAGAAAATAAGAAAAGTAAAATAAACTCATTCATCACAAGGGAATAGTGGAAAACTTTTAGAAAAGACTAGAGGCCTGGTGCACGAAATTTATGCACGGTGTGTGTGTGTGTCCCTCAGCCTAGTCTGCACCCTCTGGAAATCTGGGACCCTTCGGACATCCCTCTTGTAATCTGGGACTGCTGGCCCCTAAAAGCTAGCCTGCCTGCCTAATTGCCCCTAACTGCCTCTGCCTGCCTGCCTGATCATCCCTAACCCCTCTGCCTGCCTGCCCGATTGCCCCTAACTGCCTCTATCTGCCTGATTGCCCCTAACCGCCTCTGCCTGCCTGATTGCCCTTAACCACTCTGCCTGCCTCCCTGATCGCCCCTAACCACTTGCTGGGCGCCGGCCGGCCGAGGTGAGAGGCCGTGGTCATTCTGGTCTCTGGTCATTCTGCCGTTTCGGTTGGTGGGCTTTTATTACATAGGATAACATTATTTAAATAACTATATCTTAATTAGTCAGCTTTAAAAAATCACTTCTACTCTGCTCCCCCATTTTCTCTCTTCCCACTCCCACTCCAAGACTAGGCATCTTAGCTCCATCACCAATCTCCTTTGCTTTCCTCCTCCCATTCTCTCAATAATTCCTCATGATCTCCTTGTCTAGCCAGGTTGTCCTCAGAGTTAAATTCTACAGGGACCAATCACAGCAAAGCACTGAGATGACCCATCACACGTTATTCACTAACTATCTCCTAACTTTAGGTGCCCCCAAAGTATCATTAAATAAACAAAAGAACCAGAACAGCACCATGCTGATATTGCTGTGAAAAATATTTGAAAAAATACTATATTTACTTCTCCTTTTTGCCATAGATATAATAAGAGAAAAATATGACCAAGCAACCCCCGCCCCCCTTATATTCACAGTGCAATATTTGGTACATTAGAGGACCTATGTTTTAAGTGTAATTCAATATAATTGGCTAAGAAGCAAATCAACTCCTTATAATTTGTTACTTAGGAGAAAGATTAGTAGCTATTTGAAACACACATGCATTCTTTAACAGCATACCAAAACAGCAACAGCAAAAATCATAATCAAAACAAAATCCCGAATAGAACAGGTAGAATTCTATTAAAATAGACTTCCTCATTATATGTAACAATTAAATCTTTATAGAGAATATGGATATATGTTTCTTCTGTTCTTTAAGGCTATGGTATGATTCTGAACAATACATGTGCTTAATTGGGAATGTAATTAAGAAAAGAAGTGTTTGCTATAATTAAATAGATGAAAAAAATGTAAATAGGTTTGCTCTCAAGCTGGTGTAGATAACCTGCCATTTTCCCCAGAACTTTTTCATTCAAAAATTATTTCTAATGAGTGACTTATTCCTGAAAGTATTATTAACAAGGTTAAATAATTCACATATGAATAACAGACTCAGGCAATTTCCTAAAAAATGCCAGCAGGAAACTTACCTTACTAATATTTAGTTTCAGAGCCAAAACACCCAGAATGAGGTTTTCTATCAGGGAGAGATGTGGGGAAGCACCGCGTAAGGTGATTTATACATTAGTAGACAGGGATATATCTTTCAAACCCATTGCTCTTTGATATTACTCATCTTCTCTTAATCAGTAATTATAGTCTTAATTCCTTATACATGGGAAATGGAATTTTTTTTGCTATTTACTGTTTTCTAGCAAAAATTCAAAAAACTAATTGCAATGACATGTTCATCGTAGGATTATTTATAATAACCAAGATTTGGGAGCAGCCAAGTGCCCATCAGCAGATGAAGGGATAAAAAAGCTTTGGTACCTTTACATGATGGACTACTACTCAGCCTTAAAAAAGAAGGAAATCTTACCCTTTGTGACAGCATGGATGGACCTGGATAGCATTATGCTAAGTGAAACAAGCCAGTCAGAGAAAGACAAGTACCAGATGATTTCACTCAACTGTGGAATCTAACAAACAAAATTAACTAACAAGCAAAATAGAGCTAGACTCATAGACGGAGAGCAGGCTGACAGCTGTTGGTGGTGGGGGGTTGGGAGGCTGTATGTGTCGGGGTGGAGGGATTGAGAAAAAAAGAGAAAAAAACGCATGGACTAGGACAACAGTGTGGTGATTGCCGGGGGAAATGGGGGTAGCGGAGGTGGAGGAGGGTATGGAGTGATAAATGGTGATGGGTGGAGACTTGATTCGGGGTGGTGAATATACAATACAGTGTACAGATGATGTGTTGTGGAACTGTGCACCTAAAACCTGTGTAATTTTGTTAACAAGTGTCACCCCAATAAATTCAATAAAAAGGAAGAAAACCCTGAATATTTTCTGCCACTTTAAATTTTTTAAAAAAAAAGGAAAAGGAAAAAAGACATGTGTGGAAAAACTGATAAAATACAAATAAATTCTGTAATTCATTAATAGTAATTTAGTTATAAGGTACATTTCATCATTTTGATATCTGTTCTATGATCATGTAAGACATATATTAGAGAAGCTGGGTGAAGGGTATTTGGGAACTCAATGGAATTCAACTCTTCTGTAAGTCTAAAAACAGTGAAGTTTATAAGAATATGATGAGCACATCCTGGAATTCCTAGCACAGGAGGAATGGAACACCAGGTAAAATCAACGTACACTCACTGGATATTGGGAAAAGTTTCCATAAGTTCAGAGAACAGACAGACAAGATCTCACATCTGGAGATCCTGAAGGGAAAGTGATTCAAGAGAAAAAGTGGACTCTAATAAAAACAACCGTATGAGATAAGTAAATAAATTACTTTCCGGGCAAAGTTAGAAAAACTTCATTGCAATGACATCACAACATTATGAGTAATTCTGACACTTTGACAAAGAGCCTAATGTTAATCATCTTGGCAGGTAAAGATAATGGTCATTAACTTAAAACATTTTTTATTTGCCCAGAATGATGAAAGCACAAGCACTTAATTTACAAAGCCACAATTTGTCATGATTGCTGTCTTGAATGGCAGGTCACTTTAAACAGGAGCTCCCAAGAATGAGATGCAGGGTTTACACACATCTCAAAACTAACAAAATAGTGATAACAACAACAACAATAGTCTTAAATTTCATAAGGTAATGTCTACAATAGCATTCTTGGTTAAAATCAAAATTGTTATACAGATGATAAATAAGGATGCAAAAAAGTTAAATTATTAAACAGTGTAAAGTAGTACAAAATTTCACAAACTTATGAAGGTCCGTTATACTTCCTACATAACTCCTGAGCACACATAGACACACTATAATGGCCCAAAGCATTTGCCTATAAGAGTAAGATTCACATGTAACCTAATATCCTAATAAATACTATGAGTACAGTGATGATATTTAACTTGCAGGAATATTGCCAAACCATTTTGCAAGGTTGTTCTCTTTCTTGGTCTTTTCTCGATTGGATGCAGACTAGACTGGGATTACATTTGACAGGTGATGGTACTGTAGGTAGAAAGGATGCTAAGCAAGCTCTTAACCAGTATATTCTCTGGAAGCAGAAGAATGATAAGTGAGGGCTCTGAAGTCAGGCAAACCTGGGTTCAAATCTTACCTCTATCACTTCCTTATTGTGAGATATTGGGCACATTTTACTTCTTAACTTCTTTATGACTTAGTTTCCTTAATTGTAAAGTGGGGGTAATGACATTTACTTCACAGGGTGGTTATAAGGCTTAGAGGGAATCAATAATTTGGCACTGTACCTGGAACATAAATTCTCAATAAATTGTAGCTATTTTTCTCCTAATTATTTACTTGCTAGCTGACTTCAGATGACATCTTGGGTCAAGTATGGGCTATTAATGGGTTCATTTGAATGCTGAGAAGGTCATACTTTTGATAACTATACTGTTAAGGATAATAATGATGATGATTGATGACAGTAGTAATAACTATAGTAATGACAATCATAATGTAGAATAGCAGTCTTTATCATTTGTTGAGAAATTAGGATGTGCCAAGTGCTTTTCATAGCTTTTTAAAAATCCTCACAAGAATGTCTTGAAATCAGGTGTCATGTCCAGGTGAGAGTTTAGGGAACTGCAGCTAAGCAAGACTTAAGAATTAATAAACCAGGGTCTAAATCCAGGGCTCATCGATTTGAAAGTCTGTGTCCTTTTCACTTTTATGACTCTCAGTTACTGACTCTACAGTAGGTAGGCTGGTCACAACATGGAGTTAATAAATATGGTTTTTTATGATATAAAGATCATTTAAAAATAACAAGGCCCATCAACTGATGTATGAAGGGACAAAAGAAGACCTTGCTGGTTTAGGGAAATAAAGGACAATGCCTTCTCTGCAATTAGCAAAACTGTTCCTTTAAAGGTGAGACTAAGATAAAAAGAGAAAACGATTATATTCTCGAAACTGTTCTTACAATCAATGGTTTTCTACACGCACAAGAGAAGTCATGTGGGCAGTAACAACGCTGGAGCCAGGTAAGGATGCAGACCATACTGTTTGCCACACTGATGGCCTGACATTGGAAAACTCAGATTGTATCACTTAGGCGAGAATCTACAACCTGGGTCACAAAATGACCCTTGCCGGACAGATTACATATAAACGACATTAAACCAGTGAGTATTTAATAAAAATCTATATCATTTATCATCCATGTGCTAAGCTTAGATTGATAGCTTAAAAAAAACAAAGCCAAAACATAGTATTCCTCAACCAACAATGATAAGTGCCATGCAAGCTAAACACGTCTGCACAGAACACAGCCCAGGCCATGCACTAGCTAACACAGTGCCAGGAAATAAGTGAGGAATACACACGTGGACTCATTTAAAGGAGCCATCCATGAAGGAGTAGAAAAGCTAGGAATCTGTGGAAGATTAAGAGGCAGACTTGGAACTTTTGGAAGAGCTACATTGGGAAGACTGTTGGCGATATTCCTGTAAAGAAACAAACAATGGGGGAAGGGACCACCATAAGCAATAACTACAGATGGCCATGTGGAAAGTCATAAGGTCAGAACAGAAGAGGCAGATGCTGTATGGGCACTAGGCAAGATACCTACTTGACAGGCTGCCATGTCTCTTGCTCAAAACCTCTGTGAATTGACTGGGCGATGGAGGACTCCATGAGATCGACGTAGCGAACAACCAAGGGCACAAAGATTTCTTGCAAGTGTTTATGAAACTTTCCATTACACAAAAGTGCTGAAATAGTCAAGCAGAAACAGTGTTTATCAGAGAGAGAACATCAGGCATTTGGAAAATATGGGGGGAAAACTTTTCCTGAAAGAGTCGGACACAGAAGAATAAAATATAGATGATAGTATATCTTGCTCCTTCTATTGAATATCATGTCTTGAAAACTGATTAAGAAGTATAATTGACATTCTAAATATGGATCTCAAAAGCACTATATTTCCATAGAATGTTCCTGGAAGTGGTATAGCTTTACTTTCTAAGAGGTTTAACACATGAGGCATATGACCACTTGCTAGTGAATCTCTATTCAAGGGAGTTGCCGGGTCCCCTAAAGGTCTGGACACATGTAAATACAGCAATTAAACCATTACAATCCTGGTACCATGTTGTGTTACTGAAGAGCGAAACCCCTTCAACTCTAAGAGCTAAGTTTGACTGCTTCTAAGAGAAATACTTGTTAAATTCACTAAGAGGGTGACGGTGGCCTTGGGGATGTCTCTTCTGATTCATGAACTTATTAGTTATCTGTGGATTTTCTTTTTAGTCATCTTGTTTTCCATTTGTGTCTTTAAAAACAGTCAGCACAACACATCACATGCACTTTTCATTTGCCCATTTGTCTTTAATGAATTGGGCATAAAACATTCTACTTAAAGCAGCTGTAGATGCCTTAGAGTTTACACAAGGTGTACCTACCGCCATCAGAAGATGGACGCTTTCTATGCACATGCTTTCATTAGAACATACATCAGTGCTATAGACTGAATGTTTCTGTCACCCCCACCCAATGTGATGGTATTAGGAGATAGGGCCTTTGGAGGGTAACTAGGTCATGAGGGCAGAACCCAAAAATGAGACTATTGTCTTCATAAAGGAGATCCTGGAAGACCCCTGACCCTTTCATGATGTGAGCACATAGCAAGAAGATGGTTGTCTATGGAGCAGGCTCTTATCAGACACCTAATTTACCTGTACCATGATCTTGGACATCCGAGCCTCCAGAACTATGAGAAATAAATTTTTCTTGTTTTAAGCCATCCATACTATGGTAGTCTGTTATAGCAGCCCAAACAAACTAAGACAGTCAGTATGTGCCTACACTGCACCAAGACAGAATAGAGAATCTGTAAAAAAATACTAAGTAATACTAAGTTATATTTAATAAAGAATTTGTAATTTTTCAATGATGCTACACATTTTTTCATGTGAACATATCCTAAACCCAGTTGTGATTTTAAAAAATAGCTCTCAAAGTGAGAACATGTTCATTTAAAAAATGTTTTCCGTGTTTAGGAAAGGCATTTTTTAAGTGATGGTATTTTAATTGCAACTAAATGACAAAGGAATCATTCATGGAAAATTTGGAGGGAAGGTTTCCAAGTAGAGGGAGTAGCTAGCACAAGAGTTTTAGGGAGGGATAGCTGGTGTTCTGGAATGAAGAAGTGTGGCAGGAGTAGAGTGAGGGAGAGGGGAGAAGAGTCCAAGGTGATGTCTATATTATGGGACATGGTGAGAAGTATGAGTTTTATCGGGTGCAATGGGAAGCATTATTGTTTTTATTATTACTAAGTAGAGGAGCGACATGATATGATCTCTCTGGCTCGTGAGTGAAAAATGGAGTAGGTAGGTGGCCAAGGGTGGAAGCAGAGAAGGTGGTTGGTGCTCAGTTCTTTACCACACTAGACCAGGTAAAAGATGATGAAGGTGATGGTGGTGGTGATTGTGGTGCCTTGGATTAGAGCAGGGGTGGGCAAACTTTTTGACTCAAGGGCCACAATGGGTTCTTAAACTGGACCGGAGGGCCGGAACAAAAGCATGGATGGAGTGTTTGTGTGAACTAATATAAATTCAAAGTAAACATCATTACATAAAAGGGTACGGTCTTTTTTTTTTTAGTTTTATTCATTTCAAACGGGCCGGATCTGGCCCACGGGCCGTAGTTTGCCCACAGCTGGATTAGAGTGAAGAGGTAGAAGATGAGAAAAAGTCTCTCAGTAATTTGATTCACAGATTTGAATAGCTGTATATGCTTATAGTTACTAAATCTAATTACTAGCAACTCTAATAGTATTGTCTTATCCAATACTCATATTCTGACAATATCTCATATAATCTTTTTCAGGGCAACAATACCCTGAAAACTAGTTGTTGTTTTTTTTTTAATTTGGAAAAAAATGTGACACTGTGGTGGAATGAATATGAAAATTCCTACTATATACTATTTTAATTAAGTGATTCTTAAATTTATCAGAGTCTGGAAAACTACAGAAACACAAAAGTGGAGTAGGAAGTAATTCTAAATACAGAAGAATTACAACAATGATTTTTTCCTCTCTCAAGCTGATATGGGTTAGTATTTCTTTAAATATGTTTTAAATAATTTTAGAGAAAGAGAAAGGGAGGGATAGAAACATTGATGAGAAACATTGATCAGCTGCCTCCTGCATGCTCCCCACTGGATATCAAGCCTGGATATCAACCCAGGCATGTGCCCTGACCGGGAATCATATGAGTGATCTCTTGGTCCGTGAGCCAACTCTCAACCATTGAGCAATACCAATTGGGTGAATATGGTTTAGTATTATCTGTGGTTAACTAATATTTTCTGGCTTATCTATATGCTAAATGATTTCCTACTAAAGTGGGAATAATAATTATATTTAAAGATAAAAGTCTTATTTGGAAGACTAATGCTATCTTAATGATATTTTCATTAGCACTGCAAGAGGCTTTATTTATTCCTGGAGATCCAATCGTGGAGCTAGAAGGCACTACAGCTCATGTAATTTAGTTCCTTTTACCAAATGTCACGAGAATAGGATGCTGAACTCTAAGGATGAAAGACTCTCACTTAGACCATCTAAATAACTGTGGTGAGCAAATGAAAAAATACACCCAAATCTGGATTTCTTAGATCTCTACTCAACAACTCTCCTCTTCTTCCTCTTCCTCATCACTAGCATTTTTAGTGCCAAACATGGTGCTAAGTGTTTGATATGCATTCTTTCATTCAATCACCAGTAAAACTATGAGATAAACACTATAATTTTTTTCAATCTTATCAATAAGGAAACTGAGTTGCAAAGCATTTCGGACTCTTGTCCAAGTTATTTAGTTATTTGACAGTAGAACATGACTTATACCAGAGCCCCCTCTTAACTTCCACAGAACTATAATGCCATCATCCCAATTTGTTACCATAAATCATTATCTGTCTATCCATCCATTCACCTATCTGTCCAACCTACCATCATCACATCAGCATCTTTTAAGACCTGGAATGTAGTACAGTATATGGTTTTAGGTTAAAAAATATCTTGCAAATGACCAACAAATTATACCATATCTTAGATGAATTATATGTTTTCAGAGTTAGAATTTTGAAAAACTGTTACAATATGAAAAAGACAGGAGGTTGAGCAAAATTGTTATATTCAACAAATTGAAAAATGAATTAATGCTGTGAAAATATTCAGTGTGCTGAAAATACACATTGAAAGCAGGACAATTTTACATTGCTATATAGCCAGACTGTATGCCTAAGCCTTAATTTATATGGCCTATTAATAAAAAATGTAGAACTTTGGGCTGTACATCTTGATAAGCACTGTCATTTTTTTTTAACTACTTCAAGACCAAAACACATGCTTATGTAATAAATAATTACATCTATAAATAGGTTCAAATGCTACTTTATTATACATTTAGAGATTAGCTATTAAGTCATACTTAGGTTGTTAGAATGAAAAAGCACATAAGGAAAATCATACTTGGTTATTAAATGTTATAAAGATCCTAAGATTAAGTAAGTTGACTGAAATGTATTTCTAGCAGCATCTCTTTTAATAAACACTTGATAAACACCGAGTTTATTATCTTGTTAAATAAGTCTGCTTCTCGCCGAAACCGGTTTGGCTCAGCGGATAGAGCGTCGGCCTGCGGACTGAAAGGTCCCAGGTTCGATTCTGGTCAAGGGCATGTACCTGGGTTGCGGGCACATCCCCAGTGGGAGATGTGCAGGAGGCAGCTGATCGATGTCTCTCTCTCATCGATGTTTCTAACTCTCTATCTCTCTCCCTTCCTCTCTGTAAAAAATCAATAAAATATATTTAAAAAAAAAATAAGTCTGCTTCTCTTCTTGTATTCCCATCAAGAGAGTAGATAGGACCCACCTGATCACCACACCAGCAACTTGGAAGTTGCTTCACAGGCCTTTATTTCCCTCCCTACATCTAATTAGTAATCAAGATCTGTATATTTTACATCCAAATTATCTTTTTAACCCTTCCACTGCCTCTCTTTATCACTACTGCTATTGTACTAGTCCCGGCATTCTCATCTTTTGCCCTGATTATTGTAATAGTCTCTCCTAACTGGTTTTTAGGCTCCTCATATCTCTTTCCTCCTACACGGGTGCAAGGTCCTTGAGGCAGGGACCATGTCTGTATTCTTAGTAGCCAGCAAAGTCCTTCACCCAGAGCAAGTTTTCAAATGCTTGTTGAATGAATGACTTTTTAGATGCAATATTAAGATTACCACATTATTATTCAGGAGACTGCATAAGAAACTACTGAGGCTTATGTATCTCTTCATATTTTATATAAAATATATGGCATTAAATAATAATGTTATGAGAAATCCTATATTTGACCTATATGTCTAAGATCATAGTGCTAAAAATTCTACTGGATATGAATGTTGGCCACTTTATCTCCCCTAATATATATATATATATAT
>NW_006296406.1:215768-241008 GCF_000327345.1 Myotis davidii
TTAATTTAAAAATATTTTTTTATTGATTTCAGAGAGGAAGGGAGAAGGATAGAGAAATAGAAACATCAATGATGAGAGAGCATCACCGATCAGCTGCCTCTTGCATGACCTACACTGGGGATCGAGACTGCAACCCAGACATGTGCCCTGACCGGGAATCAAACCGTGACCTCCTGGTTTGTAGGTCAACACTCATCCACCATGCTGGCCGGCCTATGACTCTTATTTTAATAAAGGTAATAAAGGGAGAATTTTTCTCTGTTCTGTCATGATACTTGATAGCAAACTATTACATCCTATAAAATTAGGAAAAAATGGAGATTTCCTAAGACCTGTCACAAATGTTGACTCTGGCCAAAAGTCTGCTCATGTTTCAGCATAATGTTCCTTTTTCTATTTAAAAAGTCAATTTATAAACCCATATTCCAAAGTTTTAGAAAACTGGCAATTGACAGTATTATTTATTTGGTAAATAGATTCAGGAAATGGAAGAAGGGAGGCAGAGACGGAGGCAGTGAGAGGGAGAAGGAGAGAGAGGAAGAGGAGAAAAAGAAAATACACAGTGAGGGGGAAAGAAAAGATAAAATCCAGTTTCAAATGGCAAGCCCACAGAAATGCATGCCACCATGCACTTCTGTATGTAAATGTATGCTCCTTTTCTCAGTTGCCCATATGCCAGTTTGCAATCCACTCCTACCAGACACTGTCAAAAGCCCTCTTACTATGTAGCCCCAGGCATCAGAATGAGGCTTCTATCCTTTCCATATGGTTGAATAAAGATAGGCTACCATTTGGGGCTGCCACCTGCTTAATCAAGCCTGTACAAGGCACCTATTGCCACCACTCATTGGAAGAGGCACGTTCTCAATATGACCTCATCAAGGTTGCTTCTGACATTGCACCTGAGGTGAAGTAGGAAGGACTGCTCAGAAGAAATCTCAGATAGTGTTTTCAAGAACATACATGCAGGATCAGCATCTACTTTGTTGATAAAAATAATCAACAAAGGTTGCATGTTTCAAAATATCACCTGGTCAGAAAGTACTGAAGCATCAATGACATCAAGCCCAATGGCACAATTAGAAATGACAAAGAAAGCAAAAAGACTTAAATGCAAGGTAAAGTAGAGATGCAGAGGTGCCCAATTATTTTAAATATCCCAATAATTAATAAATGAGTGTTGATTATTTATATACCCCAAAAGTCTTACATTTACAAAGTACTAGTCATAGGCTTTTAATAGTAAGATTCCAACAGAGAATTTAAACCAAGATTCAATTAATAACAATTACTGGGCTAATAATCACTCAGTAAGTGAAGGAAAAGCAGATAAAAGAGTTCATGTACTGCCTTTAGGGTAAAAATACAATGTTGGCTCCTGGGCCCATATAAGTATTTTACATTGTGCCACCCCCTTACAATGAACATTAATGGATTACTAGGAAGAATGATTTTCCCTTCCTAAAATTCTAATTAGGCATTTTGGAAGGAAACAAGTAATCCATGATCAGACAAACACCACCAACCACAATAAAACAACAGCCTTTGCCATAAAATAATTATTCAAGGGACTATGAATTATATCAACTGTGAACAATGCAAGTACAATGGGCCAAGATACAAACTTAATAGGTCACTCTCCCTGTTGACAAATACATATAATGAGGATCCCAATCACAAGAAATATGATACAGGCTTCAGAAGACGTTAGGAGGATCACAGCCTAGAATAGCATTATGTAAAAGACACACACACCCTGAGATCTAAGAACAGCATTCAGCTGAGAATCCGGCACATTAAGTAAGCATTCAATAAATGTCTGTTTATTGAGTGAATGTCCATAAAATCCATCCCCTAAAAGAAACTCTGAGAGATGCCACTGAAGTTGAAGTAGAATAAGAAATTCATTGGATTTTATTTTCCCTTTAGTTTAAAATTTGATAAGTATTTTACAAAGTTTGGTAACATTAACTTATACCATTACTAGCGTAATAATATCCTTAAGCTGCACCAAACTCTTCCTGTCCCCTTGGGGCATGTTAAAAAATATCCATCCATCCATTGAAAAATACCAGAGGATAAGACCACTGGTGTCATCATGCTCATTATGTTTGGGTAACAAATCCAAGTGTGGGTCCCTCTATGCTCACAGGGCTCTTAGTAGCTACAGCTGCTCCCACGAATCTGCAGTGATAGACACACAGGCATTTAGAGCAGATTATTTTCTTTCAGGCACTAATTTCCAAAAAATATATACACAGCACATTAAAACTGTAAAAGGTCTACATGTAGTAAAGGAATAGAGCGGTACTATGGAACTTACTTGAAAAAAAAGTCGTGACTCCTTGCTTTTATATTTCTTTTAGTATACTGGCTGCTAAAACACATGCAAACATACAATTATAAATTCAATCAACTCTGGGGACTGGAGTTAAATACACTTTCTCATTTCCTGGTCATTTCATCATTTGTAAAAGTGTTTACCTATAAAACTAAGCTGGCTGCAGCCCTGCCGTAACCCAGAGGTTCCATCCTCTCTGCTTGTTTCTGACATGTGTACAGATTTATCTCTATAAACAGCAATTCATGGACTTCAGGTGCACAGCTCTTTTAGGCACTTGAGGTAGAAGAACATGCAAGTGTCAGCCCTCTATGTTTCAGAGCTTGAAGGTTAACCTCATATACAATCTGGTGACGTAGCAGTTCTTCATGTGAAAGAAATCGGGAAAATCATATCTGATACAGCCTAAGTGTGAGAGCAACCAGCGGGACTTCCACCTCTTCATTTCTTAATGACTTTTTTGATAATGAGAGGGTGACTTTGCCAGTCACTCTGGGCTCTATTATGGCTAATTTGACGCCACTTCACTCTCTTTGTTAATTATTAACACTAGCCTTTTTATCCTCATGAGACACTCCGATTTTTCTTTTTTTTTTCCTCCCCCAATTTTTAGAAGCCCATCTTTATGAAGGTGAAAGTCTCAGAGAATAGGTCTTCATTTAGTGCAGAGCTCAGACACTTATTATTCCTGTAGGCAGAGATGCTGTGACATTGATTATATAAGCACGGGTGTTCTTCGGGATGGCTTTAATGTGCTGGCAATGTGAAAGGGCTGTTAATTAAAGAAGAAGAACCGCGGTATTTTTTCACTTGGGAATTAGTTCCCAATAGGATGGTCATTTGCCACTTGCTAGCAATCCACAGATTAAAAGGTGACTAGCTCCAAGGGCTTGCCTTTCTGTAGTGTTGAAAGATGTGATTTGTGCCCTTTGCAGATGGCTTTCATTTGTCAGAAGCGGTCACTTGCCATTTCTCTACAACAGGACAACGGTGGGCAGTAGCATGCGAGGGTGGAATCTATTTGCACTAGCGTTATAGTCATTCAGTATCATTCAAATACCACGTTAATTGCTTTATTATAAAAACATTTCTTTCCCCTCTATTCTAATACATCTCGTTTTCAATATTGTTTCCTTAGATGCCATTTAAAGGGACTGCCCATCCCATTACCCCTTTAGTTGGTGGGGAGTGGATGAGGGTGGGAGGAGGCAGGGGAAGAGACCAATGGGACTGTGGCCTGTTTTGGACAGAAGTGAGAGCCTGAGTGTGTTTTCATCATCAGTCCTGCCCTGGGAATCAGTGGGTGAGTCGGTGAGGGGCGGGAGTGTGGGGACAGTTGCTAAAATGATGGTGCAGCTGGTATTCATCCCTTGAGGAAAACCACATTTCATCTCCAAGGGTTCCTAAGGCTTAGACTTTCCCTAATCATGCCCAACTGTGAGAAAAGACACATGGCCCAGACAGGGTTTTTCCCCTTAAAATAGAAACTGAGTGTTATTGAATCCCTTTCCCCAATAATTAGTTCGGTTTCTGGAATTCTCATCATGGACATGTCGTGACATACACACTAAGACATTATATAGCTTTATCTGTACCCTTTAACCAACTCTCTTCTTCCGTCCCCACAACTCAAGACCCTATACATAAATGTTTTCTCGGGTAAAAATAGAAAAGATTATTTTATAAATGCCCCGAGAACCTGCTTTTGTCACTGCAGACCAAGGCAGAACTGGAGGCCAAGTGAGCAACTCTAACTCCGCCCTGTGCCTGATTCCCTGTGAGCCAGACCCTGACCAGGTGTTGTCTGCTAGGGGTTTCGTTTCCTCCACTGGAAAATAAAGGTCTGTCTGAGGACCCTTCCACGCACCTGCAGAAAAACACCTATTTTGAAATATCAAAGCAGAAGTCTTAACAAAAGTAAGATGGCAACCAGTGGACTTATCTGAATTAGTCATTAAAAACCAGAAACAGAGCCAGCTCTGAAGATTTCAAGGCACAAGTAAAGTACACATTCTAACCAATAGCTTCATTAGTTGGAGACATGTTAGTAATTTTTATTTTGGAAAAGCAAACGTAAGTGACATTCTTAATAAGTAATCACAATCATTTAAAAACCTCTCTATAATTAGTGTTACCGGAAGCACTGTTATTCAGCAAATTGCCTCTGGTTCCAACACTGGACCTTTCAGAGCCATCTGCTCTTGTTGCCCTGACCTGGTTAAAGTTATAATTAGTTAGAATGTGGACTGTAACTTCAATGGGGTCAATATGATAAAAAGTCATGCCAAGGCAATAATGTAAGGATCTTCTTGTCAATGGGGGCTGAAAGGATATTTATATTTTCCCATTGGCTTTCAAAAGGGACAATTGGGGGCAGTATAAGTTGACATTTAACATTTGAACTGAATTCACTAAATCACTATCTAAATATTTCAGGGATTTAATAAAACAAACACTTCATTATTAACAATATTATTATCAAAGGTGATATTAATAGCCAAACATTATGTTTTCCTAGTACTAATATCTGAGACATGACTCAGTGGTTTTGGCTTTGGATAGTGTCTTGTGAGCTTGGGAAGAAAGTCACTGTATTCGATTTCAATTCCCCAGTCCACACAGTACTCCCGATGCCAAAAGGAAATTATGACACTGGGGAAGCTTTCTATTTACCTCACTGCGCAAAGGTGCTGTTTTTCTCTGACATAATTGATGTTTTCTAAAAATCTGTTAATCACCACAAAGTCAAAGCCAAGATCTAGACTTAACGGCCCTTCCACAAATAGATGACATTCAAAGGAAATCAGTAATAAATACTTCTGTGTTTTGTTTGAGTAATGGGAGGCAACTCATCAATATTTCTTTCTCTCTATTAATCAACATAGAACAATATTTTATGCATTTAATAGCAGCCAATGGCATATAAATGGTTTAAAACGGGAGAAATATGAAACTTTTGAATTAAATGTTTGCAAGTCTGGCTAAAAATAAAAATTCTGTTATTCTTATTTTAGTGGGTTTTAAAAAATAGAACTCTCATAAATTAATACTTGCAATATGAGAGCTCTTTTTAAAACTAAATATTAAAAGATGTTAATTTATTGAGTTGCAGTAGAGATTCCCCAAGAAAGCTTCTAAGAAATCTACATGTTTTGTTTATTCTATAAATTCTAACATGTTGAATAAGTTAAATGATTGATCATGTTCACTAACAGTTTGACTGTCAACATTAATGAATAAACTCCAAAATAAATCTAAATATGATCAATTCTTGAGTTTTCATGCAAATGGAGAAAGCAATGTTAGAAATAATCCTATATCAACTTATTCTTATTTAAGGACTTAATGCATGACACCTGTATTTTTTTTGGAGGTGGGGCAGCAGGTTTATTGTTATACACTTGTCTTAAGATAATATTAACTCTGACTTGTGATTTAGCAGAAAATGAATGATGGTAAGAGACTGGCAATAAAGAAGGACATTCCAAGTATGCCAGCTGGCAGGAGGGAAAGAATTTGGAACTTGAAAACTGGAATGAGAAGCCATGGCCTGTGTTGTTCAGTGGTTAGAGCGACAGCCCATGCACCAAAGGATTGTGAGTTCAGTTCCTGGTCAAGGGCATGTGTCTGGGTTGCAGGTTCAATCCTCACCCCAGTTGGGGAGTATGCTGGAGGCAACCAATCTCAATCGATGTTTCTCCCTCTCCTCTCTCTCTCCCTCTCCTCCCCCCTGGCCCCTCACTCTCTCTAAAAACCAATGGAAAAAATATCCTCAGATGAGGATTAACAAAAATAAAAACACAAAACATAAACAGACTTGGATGAGAATAATTTGCAGAATGAATGACTAGAGTTTGGAGAAAGCAGAGCTCAATCTGGTCTCGAATGGGAAGAACGTTATAGAATAGGTAATTGATGGTCTCATGATTACTAAAAGCGTTAGAACAAGCCTCTCAATAGCTACCAAACTAGGGCTTAAGGGAAACTTAAAAGAATCATTACATAAAAGGTCAAAAAATCTGTATGTTAACAAATGACCCCCTGCCCTGTCTGGGCGGCTCAGCTGGCTGGAGTGCTGTCCGGTACAGCCCAAGGCTGCAGGCTTGATTCTCAGCCAGGGCACATACCTAGGTTGTGGGTTTGATCGCTGGTTGGGGCGTGTATGGGAGGCAACTGATCAGTGTTTCTTTCTCTCTATTAATCAATAAAAAGTCATCCTTGAGTGAGGATTTAAAAAAAAGTACCCCTAAAATTTTGATGAAAAACTAGGTTTGTACTGATTACTAGGAGACCATATAACAAAATAACTGTGAAAGTGATATTGCTTTGGAAAAATTATCTCAATAGAGAACCTTTATGATCTATTTAATTTCTAAACACTAAGAGAGCAAACTATATCATATCCTATCACCTTTAGAATCCCTTTCAGAAACCAGTATTATCACAATGCATATTAGAGAAACCTTAATATGACATGATTTCTATAACAATGATAACTTTTTAAGGTGTCTTTCGGAGATCTAAGTATTCTCAAGTGCTTTAGAGATGTTAACCTTTGAAGACTTTCTGATTCATAAGGTACAAGGAGAAGGATGTCTATGTTATCAGTCCTCGAAGAAGCCAGGGAGTAGGAATAAGAGGAACTCCAGAGGCCAGGGAGCACGGTGGGGGTCAGCTGGTCTCTCCAGGCCCTGGCCTGATACACTCAGGGAGGAAGAGAAGACATTCATGTTATCCATGTTGACTTGTTGAACAGCTGCAAGAGTCTGTAAATACACTTTCCAACACACAACATTCTCCCACCTCTCCCCATTTCATATACGACAGCAAATGGAAGTGCTTACTGTCATTTCTGAGGAAATTATTAAGCAGTTGGAAAAGAGGAAAACTATCCCAGGAATCCTGTGGCTGAGCCTCCAGTGCAGTATCCATATCCACTGTGAATAAAGCCCAGAACGTCTCCGCATGCTCCGCCAGTAAATCCGGCCACCAGGCAAATGCCTGTTAAACGATAAGGAAATACTGTAAAAACAAATCACTTCTCAGGAACATACACAACAACTGTGCCACTCGAATACACATCACTAAAAGTGCAGTTGTAGCTGTAGTGGGTTTGGCTCAGTGGATAGAGCATCAGCCTGTGGACCGAAGGGTCGTGGTTTGATTCCCATCAAGTGCACACAGCTCGGTTTTAGGCTCATCCCAGCCCAGTGGGGGGCGCATGCAGGAGGCAACCAGTCGCTGTGTCTTTCTCACCTTGATGTTTCTCTCTCTGTGTCTCTCCTCCCCCCTTCCACTCTCTCTCTCTAAAAAAACAAACTAACATGCTAAGCGAAATAAACCAGTCAGAGAAAGACGGGTATCACATAATCTCACTCATGTATGGAATCTAATGAACAAAATAAACTGATGAACAAAATAGATCCAGAGATATAGAAGCATGGAAAGAGATCAACCAAAGAACCTATATGCATATATGCATAACCCATGGACACAGACCATAGGGTGGTGAAGGCCTGGGGCAGGAAGTGGGGGGGGGAGCAGGCTAGAAGAAGTCAATGGGGGGAAAAGGGGACACAGGTAATACTTTCAACAATCAAGATTTAAATTAAAAAAAAAAAGAAACTGAAAAAAAAATCAATGGAAACGTACCCTTGAGTGAGAATAAATGAAAAGAAAACAAAAAGTGCAGTTGTAGTAAAATGTTGTAGAGCATGAAACCAAATGTTTTAATGTTTGCAGAAAAAAAGAAACATTGGAAATACACCAAGACATTCATAGTAGTTATGTTTAAATTATGACATATGGAATTTTTATTTTTGTTTTATATATTTTTCAAATGTTCTAAATTAAGCATGTATTTTTAAAATATAGCAATGACGGCCATTTTACATTTTAATTTCTATTTTAGATTTCATAACTTATTTATCAATGCCAAATGTGTTTATTGTTTAAGTATGTGTATGTATAAAATTTCTTCTCACATTTAAAAATCATTGCTTTTTATTTGTAGTATATCTCATAAATCTAAGATCTAACACTAAAAAACACTTTCATTTAGACTCCTGACCCTCCAATGTGCATTAGGTCCTCCTAAATAGTCTCTCTGATACCAGGTATTTTTATTTCATAGATCTTAGCATTGCACGTATGACTACATATGTGAATATTTTTAATGTCTGCCTCTTAAATTAGACTTTATACTCAACTAGGCATTTTCTAATGCCTCTTAGGTAATGGCAATAATCACTTTAAAAAAATCTGTGCTGTTTAGATAGGTAATCGTAATAATCAATAATTTATTTATTTTTAAATCTTTATTGTTGAAAGCATTACATACGTTTCTCTCTTCCCCCATTGACCTCTCCCAGCTTGCCCCCCCACTCCCCCACCCCCCCCTTCCAATGACCCCTTCTAGCCTTCCCCTGCTCCCTGCCCTAGGCCTTCACCACATTATTGTCTGTGCCCGAGGGTTATGCCTATATGCATACAAGTTCTTTGGTTGATCTCTTCCTACCCACCCACCCCCACCTTTCCTCTGATATTCGACAGTCTGCTCTATGCTTCTAGGTCTTCGGATCTATTTTGTTCATCAGTTTATTTTGTTCATTATAAAAGTTAACTTGGAAGATAGTGCTGTGGTGGGAAACGGAACATAACTTTCTCTTAAAAGTAGCTTCAAGGTGACAAGATATTTTCATCAACTTGAAATTTTCATCATATTTTGCAGAAGTACCTATTTATGCCTTAAACTGCATTTCTGATAATGTTATCCCTGATGGTGCAACCAATCTGTGATGAGTGCTTATGGTTCTAATGAAGACTAGAAAAAGCTTTAAGCAATCACTGTCATTCCAAATAAAACTCAAGGGCCTCAAGTAGTTGACAGCAGAGGGTCAATTCTATACCTATCCCCTCCTTTTTGCCACCACCCTGGGTGACAGTCATCCAATCCAGGTTGGCCAGTAAGGAGAGGGGTTGTCTAGTTTCCTTCCTAGAGTCCACCTTCATGGCAGAGGCCTGAGGTTCCACAGCATCAGTCTCCACCCGGGAGGAGAAAAACCCTCTGAGAAATGCATCCATCTGAAGGACACGGATCAAAAGTCATGATCGTCTGGCTGAAAGTTATCTTGGCTCTAATGCTAAGTCCCTTGTTTGTGTAAAGGAGATGGCCAGGCTGACCATGCTCAGAAAGCCGTGTTTACTGAACGTGGCTGAAAGCAGTGGCAGGTAAGAATGACCCCTGAAACAGAGCAGAGTACTGAGCTTTTGAACTTGGTGATGAGATGGGAGTGATCATGGGACTTCCATTTACTCATCTGCAAATTGGCAGCAACAATACTTGCCCTAACCATCCCTAGAGTTGTTGCTGTGAAAATTCAATGACTATAAAAATCTCTTGATGCACAAAAGTAAAAAAACAAAACAAAACAATACACAAAAAACCCAAACAAAAGCCTCAAAACTAAACATTATCAGTAATTACAAAAATGAGTTGAAATTTATACAGATCTTATCACGTAAATCTAGATATTTAAAAAATAGTAATGCCCAACATGAATTTAATAGTTTCTATGTATCAATTGCTGTTCTAAAGGCTTTTTATATGATTACTAGAGGCCCAATGCACAAAATTTGTGCAAGGGGCTCAGCCCTCGAAGCCCCAGCTTTGTCCAGAAGGTCATCCGGTAGGTCATTCATCCGTCTGTTTTAATTAGCATAATATGCTTTTATTATTATAGATATCTTAATCCTCTATACAACACTTTCAGGCAGATGGTATAATTTTTCTTACTTTATGTTGTCAAATTCAGAGAGATAAACTAACTTGCCCAAAATCATATAGTTGATAATAGGTAACAGAGCAATAATTTGAATCCAGGTCAACTGGAGTGCAGAGACCAAGCTCTTATATATCACTATATACAGAGGACAGCAAAAGTGGGTTTACAGTTGTTCCTATGGAAAATAATATAGTAATGGAATAACAGTACAAGAATAAACTGTTTTGCACACTCACAACTGTAAAACCACCTTTGCCCTCCCTGTATGTATGTATATATATGTATCGCTCTCTCTATCATCTATCTATCTATCTATCTATCTGTCTGTCTGTCTGTCTGTCTATCTATCTATCATCATCGATCTATCTATCTTTTTGCACATCAGACCACAGGTAATGTTTTCTGACTTTTTCATGTCAGGGCATCTATTATGATATAATTTCTTTGTGTCTTTTCTAATTTCTTTGAGGTCTGAGGCTTTTGATTACCTTCAAAATATAGTTACATTTATCATTTACAACAAAAAAGGAGGATGCCTACATAAATGAACAACAGTGAATCTGACTTTGACATGTATGATGCGCTTCCCCCATATTTTCCCTATATTTTGTACAAGTAGATGATGAAAACTCTAGAGACAGTCCAGTGTCTAAGGTACAACCTGTCCCCAACATACACATACCTACACCTCAACATGTGCGGAGGGGCCATGTTCTAGAAATATTTATGTTGCTTTGAGGAGCCAGTAGAATGGACTAGAACCCTCAGGGTCACAAGTAAACTACTGGCAAACTAACCAAATAATTTTTACAAGTCTTTTATTGCTCAAAATCTCTCCCTAATTGGATTCATACCTGAATACAAATACTGAAATAACCAAATGAGAGGATAAACTGAAAATACTTTAAAACATATGCCAGGGTAAAGGCCTACTCTTATTACTATATATATACACATTAGTAAGTGGTGAGCAAACATTTGATAGGTATTTTTGCCCATGCAATTTTGTTTGACAGCTATTGCTGCAAATGGAATCGCACCTCTGTACCTTAGGGGTCTGGAAGCCACATGCTGGTCACCTTCTTCCAAAATGAGGGACATTTGTTGGGCCAGAGGCTAATCTAATCCTAAGCCCAAACCCACCATTAAAAACATGTTGGTTTATCTCACTGGCTATCCTCTTATAAATACTATGCAATTACAATTAATTCTCTGCAAATGATTTTGGAATCAGACCAATTCACACCCTAATATTGTTCAGAGAAAAAGATAGGTCTTCTGGTTAAAAATAAAAATAAAAAAAGAAAACAAACAAAAAACTCCCAAATGAACAAAAAAGTTAGACCAAAATATTAAAATCGTCTCAGCTGGCCCATACTTAGGCGGCTGGCAGTAATTATCCATGCAATTATTAATAAGGCATAATCACAGAAATACTACAAAAAAAGATTAGTCTAGTCAAAGAAATAGTCTTTAATTCCAAAGAGAAGAACTAAGTTGGCTTTAAAATGAACTACTATTAAAGTGGGGTCTATCTTATCTTCACTGGGTTATTTATTCCATGTTAGAAAAATAGCAGAAACAATTTTACGTACCTCTCTTCCCTGAGGGATTCCAAGAATTTGGAAGCATTGTGGAATGGAAAAGTGCCATAGTGTTACAAAGCATTTTGAAAAGAGATCATTATAATAGTTCTATATTTCAGCATATAGCAGAATGATATTTATGAGTTATGATTATCTCTGTTCAATAAAGCCAACTCAACTTTTGAGGATTAGAAAATAAATAATATTTACATTTTAATTGTGTTTGGATACATATTTCAGTAAGCATTCAGTGACTGTGTGGAGTATATAACACTTACTAATTACATTTTTTAAAAGGTTATTATTTTCATTAGTGCAGGAAAATTAAATATGGTTTTGGTGAAATGTATGAGCATATTAGATATACCTGTGTAGGTGAAATACACTGCAACTGGATATCCAATCAAAATTTTTTTTTAATTCAAAAAGGCCTAATACTCTGATGATAATGCCGTTTAACAAAAGACAAAGACAACAGGCACATCTATTTTATCATATAATCACTTTCATTGTAACGTAGTGGTAGTACTCGCCTAGAAAAGATCCTCTTGGGAATTCATTTCAAATCATTGAAGCAGCTGTTTCTTCGGTTTAAAATAAAATATCCATAACAAGTTCACACATGACAGATGCAAGGTAAAAACTAGACTCCACTGTGTGAGTTAAAAGCAGATGTTTTGAATGATCATACTTATAACCAGATACAATAAATCTTAGTTACCTATGGTAAGGTTTCATGAATACTCTTTTCCAAGAATTTGCTTCCAATATACTTCATGTAGTTTCTTATATTTTGAAGAACTAGCCTTTATTAAATATAAATATTCTATAAATTTTTATGTATCTGGTTATCTTTTATTCTTGCTCACTTCATGTGCTTCTTCAAGAATAAAAGCATTATTAGGGTGCTGGCATTTAATACATTTATTTAATTCCACAGACTTCCCCCATCCAATTCAAGTCAGAAAACTCCTTTAAAAAAATAAAATAAACTCATAACTACTAGAAAAAGTGATACCTTTTAAGTCAGAATAAGCAGTTTCCCCGACGAATGACCACTTGCTATCTTTAGTGAATGCTAATTATGTAATTAGAACATCTAAAACCTATAAACAATGCAGGCTTAGTGAAAATTTAAAGAAACGTTTGATGGTAAAAGCCAAAGACTAGAGTTATAAATGCCTTCCTTTCGATGTCATCTTATAGTTTCTCACCAGCTTTCCTTTTGCTCACCGACTGACATTTCTAAACTAAAGCAATCATGGCTGCAGCAACCACGAGTGACCCGGCATCATTGGGTGGGGTTTGTGTTCCAGGTTTGCTTCTTACCAGTTGTACATCATTAGTATATTCCACGAGCTCTCCCGTGCCCCCCCCCCCCAAGGCTATTGTCAGGAATAGATATTAAATCATGTATTGTTATTTTTCGAATCTGTAGGAAAAGTAAAACTTTTTCCCATTGGATTACCAGCTGGGACTGTGGTTCTTTTTGCGGACACCCCCCCCCCAAGGCTATTGTCAGGAATAGATATTAAATCATGTATATGTATATGTATATGTATAATGTCTGACACATATATACATATATGGCATTCCTTTGTTACATGTAGGACTTATATTTCCAGGCAATGCACATCTGTTCTCAGTTTTCTACAGGTAAATGGCCAAGTGTGTATCAAAGTCTATGGGTAGGCCACTTCTTCAGTATTATTCTTACTATGGCAAAGCATCACGGGTAGCATCGAACAGCAGTTAAAACAGGTCGTCACCTCTGCATGATGCTCTTCATTTTGCTGTAAGACTTCTATGCAGAGCTCTGCCAGGTGAAGAACTTCCTCCAGCTTCCTGGCAGGAGCGGCCTGGCTCATGGTCTCTAGGTGAAAAACAAATCATAAGGACGTTACCTTAAACATCAAAAGCCAAACATTTTCCAAAAGAACGTGAATGCGTATTTTTGGAGACAGAAGAGATGCAACACATACAAACACATTCTTTACAAAAAGAACCAGCTCACCCGACTACAGAAAACATTTCACCCACAAAGCAATGCCAGGGAGCTGCGAGTGCTCTGCCATTCAATACACAAGAACTAACAGGTGCATCCGCACATCAGATGCTCAACTTCTGCAACAAACAAGTTATAATTCTCCTCAAGGTCAGGAACACAAAGAGAGCAGATGCCACGGTCTTTTCCTTCTCTCTGCATTGTATTATCAATACAATACCATTCTCACCAGATGAGTCATTCCCGGCATTGGCATTAGCAAAACCCATGCTTTTTTGTTGCTATTTAAATTCCCAGCCTGACATGTCTATAGTTCACGCTGATCTTAAATTCAACAAGTACAAAGTCACCTAAAACAACTCTGACAGCCTACAATTAACTGATTTCCTCCCCTCGGTCCCTGCCCACTATCACCCCACCCCTCACCCTCCTCCAGCTGGGGAGGAGGGGAAGGGGGTTTGTAAACCTGAAGGTTCCTTCAGCATTCAGGCGAACTGGTAGAAAAAGGCCAGACCACAATGACATTAAGTGCAGATACTTGAAATTCAGTAACACCAAAGGCAAAGTCGCTGATTTAAGAGGTACAACCAACTGGCAGAAATCAGAAGTGCCCTGCGTAAAGAAACTGCTTCAAAATTGAATGTGAATAGAGTTTCCAATAAGGTCATTAAAGATGACCTTAGATTCATGGACCCTCCGTAACCCAGTATGGTGATTTAAGGAAGGGTAATGAAATTTGCAGGAAAAGAACTTTCTCCGTGGAACCAAAGGACTCTTTTTTTTTTTTTTTTTTTCCTGCAACAGATTTTCATTCAACTTCTCCCTAAAACTTCAGACTTAAATTTGGAGGAGACTCCTCCATTTGCTCTTAATTTGTCCCCAAAGGACATAAAATGAAGCCATGAGACATTGGGTGCGGTGGTGCTTGTTCATTAAATATTTATTTCTTTTAAGCTTACTCTAGGTCGCCATGTGATGCATGTGGGGGTTACCATTCCCCAACCCTGGAACACATCCTACTAAACTCCCCTGCGGGAAGAAGAGCCATCGACAGGGGTCAAGAGCACTAGGATTCTTCAGGAAAACGAGATGGCAGAACACCACATCCTTGAGCCAGCCTACAATGTCCTTAGCTTTGGGAAGGAGGAAGTATAAGACACGTCGCTGACGTGAAACAGCTCAGACTCTAAAAGTCGTTACAGAAAGGACCCTTAGCAATCATCCATCCAGTCTTCCATCGGTTTCATGAGTACTTCAAAATCCTCACACAGGGGCAAAGTCAAGGAGGCTCATGACTTTGCACCACAGTCTCCTCCACTGGAGGCAGCTCCATCTATCACAGCCTGGGGAGGAAGACAAGACCTTTAAGAAAAGTTTGAAAACGATGTAAACCAAACATAGCAGTGATGTGGGAATGTGAGAGTGCTGAGAGCAGGTGAATTTAGGGAAGGAATCTGAGAAGGTAAGCAGGGCCTGACGCAGGTTCTAAAAGAAGTAACAGATGACCAGGGTAAGAGGAGGAGTTTCTAGAAATGTTTGTATGACAGAGATGGGATGCATTTCAGAAGGTGATGAGGACGATGATTACAAACATTACTATTTACTGAGAGCCAATTAATGTGTCAGGCACAGCACCAGGAGCTTTCCATGTGTTATCACACTAATTATTTTAATAGCTTCAAGTTGTTTGCTTTTGTATCCATAAAACGCAGAGATCAGGAAACAAGCTTGGAGAGATGAAATGCAACAGCCTATGGGTGGGGAATGCCTTACATGTGCAAGGTGCTGGGTGGAATGGTGATAGGTGATGGAGCCCGAAGCCGGAATGCCTCAGGCAATAAGTAGACTGAATAACTATATCCTTCAGATAACTTGGGTCAATGTTTCTCAGCAGGGCATGAGAATGAACTGATTTTAGGAAAATGTGTTGGTGGTTGTACAGAACACGAAAGGCTTGGTGAGGTTGTGTGACGTGGATCCTGCGGGGCAGGTCTACTTGTCTGGAGATCTGTGGGAAGACAGTAGTGGGACAGAAAAGAAAAGTGCAGGGATGCCTTAATAATTGGCAAGCCCTCGTGAGTAACTAGAAATTGCAGGCCAGAGAAGAGGATAACTCTGATGTCTGGAAGCTACAAGGCTCAGAGAATGATGATGCACAGTGGATGAGACTAGGAAATAGGTCTTCAATGCACCAGCACATATGCTATGTTAGGACCAATTACTATACACGATTAATAATCACAAAATCAGCAAGCACAGGCAGTTAAGATCTCTAACTGCCTGGAAAACTCCTTACTCATTATCCAAGACCCAACCTTAATGCTACCTTAAATGTGGGGCCTTCTCCAAGTTCTGGGGCTGAATGCTTTGCTCCGCATTCTGAGTTTTCTATGACAGGCTCAGAAACCGGTCTCATTATCTTGTGCTGCCAATATCTTAGAAAGGCTTTGGGCCATGCAGGGTACTTAAGGAATGTTTACTGAGAATGCACTAGCATAATATTTGGGAAAAGTCATGTTAAACATAAAATCAATACCCAAATGATTCCATTTCACTTTGTGTTGGACTGCAAATAGCTCTTCTGTCACTAGCATGCCCAGGGTAGGCTAGACAGCAGGTCCAGCAGTGAACTGCAGCTGTGGTGTGAGAACACTGCTCAAGGAGCTGATGAATGCTGTGTCCTCAGATTATTCAAAACTCTTTTTGGAAAAGTGTTTTCAAAATAATTTTTAATTCTCAAGAGCATATCACTTATATTTCTGAGTTTCTCCGTGGTTAGATTGAGGGTGTTGAGTTACGTTGAGGATTCTTAACTCAGGATCTTAGGACTAGGTTTTAGGTCATCCTTGAATACCTTAAAGGTATACACTAAGTTTTGTGTACAGAAGCATTTTGTAGGAAGAGATAGGTTATAACTGTCAGATTCTCAAAGTGGTCTGTAAACCAAACAAATGCTAAGAATTACTGAACCATATAATCTCCAAGATTCCTTCTAGCTAAGAGATTCTATGCTTCCCATAAAGGTGGGTTTTTATCTATGTTGGATTATATTATTTCAACATACTCATATGTGTTGATATCACGTATTTTTCATAGGGAGAGGCAACACAATTTAATTGGGCTTATCAAAGAAGATAAACTTATTTTTCCTATATACTCGAGTACATTGTTTACTGAATCCTTACAACCATTCTGGGAATTAGGGAATCATGACCCTTATATCCACATTAGGAAAAAGTGTGTTGGAGAGGTCAGAGAAAGTATCCAAGGTCAAACAGATACTGGCCAAGATGGCATTAAAATCTTGCCTCTGGTGTCACGCAAACAGCAATAATACATTGATTTGAACTCTTTTTCATTTTCAATTTTCTGAGTAGCAATAGCACACACACACACACACACACACACACACAATGGAATATATATTTCAATAGAAACTTCTGAAATAGCTGAAAGCTTGAGGAGTTTATAAAGTCATCACATCCTTAGCCACAAGTATGCAATAATGGAACAGAATTACCGAAAACTCAAAACTTAGTTCTGTTTACATGTGATTATGTCAAAACCAGCTTTTATATTTGACACTATCTTAAGAACAAACTCTGAAAGTACCCACATCCTATTAAAACTTAAAAACAGTCTTAAGCATTTTGTCCTTCCTAGATTAAATTTACTGAGAGGATTTAAACTTTGTACTTGAACATAATGGCCACTCTGACACTTTAATAAACAGCATTTTTGTCAAGTACACCATGAATGCCATCTCCTGCTAGCTCCCAGGTGACCATAGCCCAGCAGTTTAATGCATCCTATAGTCAGAATGCTATTAGATAACAAGGTTATCAATAGTGCCATTAAAATTCTGAACACTGAATATTTGTGAGTTCCTTTAAAATGTACACTTTCCCTCTTCTTGCAACATGTCTACAACATTACAGATGTCTCTATATTCTTCCAGCTTCACAAATTGCTGGTTGTTACAATACATTTCAAATAGTGACATTTCAAACAAACATGCCCCAAGCAGCAAGGTTTCTTGACAAACGGCAATGCATTGCTCTTGGCTATAACTTGTTTTCATTTTGGAACATGTTTACTTTTCTCTGAAAACACTCATTTGCTCCTCACAGCCATTCCTTTCCCTCTACTTATATGTCTACATTGAGGACGAGATCTCTCTGAAGAAAAGGTAGGAGGTGGGAAGATGCAAAGAAGACACCTGAGGGCTTTGCTTTAATTCTGCCTCAGGGAGGGTGCATACTTCCAGCACTTTCTCCCTGGCTGCCTCCCTTAGCCCATGTCCTGTCAAGTCCCTTCTGGTGGATACACAATGATGCCCTAGGGGCAAGTTATAAGGGGACATGGAGACACCCAAGATCACTCCAATTCCTTTTTCTCCATAGAGGATATGTAGGAATTTGTAAAGTGTTTGACCTTAACTTTGAACAGTCTGGTTGTGCCTGTGCTTGCAGCTATATGTAATACTCTTTGTAATACTTTAAGCAATAAAACAAAATTTAAAAATAAAATAAATAAAAACATGTAAGCCTAAAAAAAAAAAAAAGAAAAAGAAACAGCATTCTGGATGGTATTGGGCTGCGGGACACGGGAATAATCCCATCACAACGCTGCCTTGTCTTCTTTTTCTTGCATCTTGGTCCTGATGACCAGTGAGCGTGCCTCAAAAAATAAGTCCTGTTTATGCACCCAGGTTTCTTGCTTGGCTCTTCCACATCCCCAGATTGTGTGGCCCTGAATTTGATTCAACAAACATGTATCTAGTAACAACTGAGGGGATAAGACAATGAACAAGGAAATATTTCTGTCTTCACAGAACTTATGTATATCTCTCCCTAACCAAATTATAAGGTAGACAATCACTACATATCATCCACTTTGGGTCAACACGAGGAAGTTCTGTAATACATCTCTGATAGAAAGTGAATTAAGTGCACTCAGTATGCAAGGACGAGGTTATGAGAATCAAAGATACACTAGGAAGGCTTTAAATTGCTCATTCATAACAGGCGGAGTTCTTCAGAATGAAATGACTCTTTTAGTGGGTGTCGGAGTTCAGAAACTCTAGATCAGAGAAAGCTAGCAGCAGTCTGACACTGAAGTCTCCCACATCCTCTCTCCTCCCACCTGAAGAAAAAGAACTCACTCTTCCGGTGCGTCTCCCTCCTTCTGAAGAACATACATGAGATGGGGAGAAAGCCCTGACACCCAGGAGATGGCTTGTAAGGCTTAATTAAGAAAACAACCATTTCATGAAGTGCCTAGTGTGACACAGAACATAAATCTGTTGCAAAAGATTCAGAGATGAATGAACGGGGTCAGTGGGAGAGGGCTTAAGGGAAGGACTAGGGTGGAAGCAGTACGGAGGTTAGGACCAGGGCCGCATTTCCCTGCCACACTCTCTGGAGACACAAGCCGTGAGGCTTTGCCTTGCAAGGTTTACAAGACCAAGGAAGTTGGGCCAAGGATACAATTTCTGGTTTCTACCATCTGGAAACCCAAAATTCACCCAGTGGCAGGGACTACCCGCATCCTCTCTGTGGACTGCTGGCTGGCAACACTGACCTCAAACCCAGCTCCGAAATGCTGAAATGGCTCTCTCCATTTCCTGTGCCCCCGCCCCACAAAGTAGTTAGTGATCACTACTTCCATGTCCCTCCCCCTACAGAAATACAGGGAAACACACACACACACACACACACACACACACACACACACACACACACACACAGCTATGGGCGCATACACGATCGGTTCCAATTAGAGGTCAGGAAAGGTTCAGTCTGAGTCTCCATGCTAGATGCCCTTTAGGATGGCCTGGCTGGCTCAGGGAGAGTCTACTGGCTTTCTGGCCTGCCCTAATTTGAACCTTAATTCTCATCTGGTGTCAACGTGGTCCAGGTTGATGACTCAGTCGTAGGTTTACATTTCTATTGAAATTTCAGACCTCTCCTCTGCTTTAGGCACAGCACCAGAGTCTAGCACAGCAGCCTCCTGGGAGTCCCAATCCAGGCCCGACCTCAACAGTCATGGGCCCTCTCAGCACAAGAGGGAAGGCGCATAGGAGACCAAAGACTTTCCCGTTCTACAAAGCAACCCCGCCCCTCCAAACCTGTCGCTTTCCTTAGAGCATGTGCTTAGATTAGATGACTCCGGGGACACTCTCTTGCCTTAGTCCCCTAGGAGGGATAGTATATAACTTGCTGGTTACTTAAACTGCCCCAGAATCAAGGGGAGAGGTAGTTTCTCAAACTAAATCCCACTTCCCCAAATCTTTAGTCAATGGGACTTACACTTACCCAGTATCTGACTCCCCAGGACCTGGCTCTGTCAGCTAATCAAGTGCAGAATCTCATAAGCTCTCTCCTGGCTGGCTGACTGCATCCTAAATGCTATTATGGTTCTATGAGTGCCACAATATGCAGGGGTTTGGCCAAAACAGGTTGTCAGTTGTAATAGAAACAAATAATATAATAATTAATACATAATAATGAATAATTATTGATAAACTTTGTTTCCGAACTCACAACTGCAAACCGACTTTTGCCCACCCCTGTATATTGCTGTAATCAATGAATGGAGTGCCTTGGGTATAGGTCTGTGGTTGGTTCCACTTCAGCGGGAACCAGAATGACCTGGAGGGCTTGCAAAACACAGGTTGGTTGGCCCCACTCCTAGAGTTGCAGATTCAGTAGGTCCTCTGTGGGGGCCCAAGAATTCACATTTCCAACAAGTTCCCAGGACGTGCTGAGGATGCTGGTCTGGGGAACGCACCGTGAGAACCATCAGTGTTTATGGAAAGCAAAGCTTAAGGCAAAGACAACCTGTTTAGACTTTAGATCATTTACTCTGTTACCTGAAATCAAGCCACATCTTTATATAAACTTCATTCTGGAGAAAAGGTGACTTTCTGTAGAATCTGAACATATTTTACTCTCCGTAACGTTATTCTAGACAGCACAGCTTACATATTTGGACAATCCTCTCTGTTATGTCTTCCTTGTAGCTGCTTAAATCCGTGAGAAAACTAATGCCACGGATGTTTGAAAGCAACGGGGCTGCGGCCTGCTAATGCCTAGCCTCCCTTTGGGGCCAACTTGTGTGATGACCCTGTCATTTCCAGTTAATACCTCTTTGCAATTAACCATGCTAATAACATAGTGCTTTGGAATAATTGTCCTGTGGTCACTATTTCACGTTAACTACTTTACCTGGATTATCTTTCACATCAGTAAATTAATTTTTAATCAAGACGGTCAAGTGTGGAACAAAAGAGAGCTGGCCACTGGAGTATAGTTCAATGGCAGCCAGATTGGATCCAAACTGAGCAATCTCCTTAGCCAACAGCAAGTGGTGACCCATGAGTGACAGGCCATAAAACTCAGATACCTATGGAGGTAAACGTTGGTGATGCCTTCTGTGAGTCTTTAGGGGGCATATTCTCCTCCTAAGATCTTAAAATAAGGTCTGGCCCTAGCCGGTTTGGCTCAATAGATAGAGCGTCGGCCTGCGGACTGAAGGGTACCAGGTTCAATTCTGGACAAGGGCACATGCTAGGGTTGGGGGCTTGATCCCCACTGGGTGGCATGCAGGAGGCAGCCAATCAATGACTCCCTCTCATCATTGATGTTTCTCTCTCTCTCTCCCTCTCTGAAATCAATAAAAATATATTTTTTAAAAAAGATCTTAAAATAAGGTCTGATAGTGATAGAATTACAGATAAAAGATTACTAGGTACATACACAAAATTTAATGTGTAGTTTAACATCTGTCGCAGGCTTTTATAGTTACGTGATTTCTAGGAGTGGAGAAACAGACACCTTGGTTTGAATTTTATTAAAGTTGTCCCTTTAACTGCTGAGACATTGTCTCTCCTTAAGTCTGTAAACCAAGAAGAGCTAAGATCTCACAGGAAAAAAAATTTCATAGTGTTACTGCTGTAAGAATCATGAAAGTTTGAAAGAGAGAAAAGTTTGCTATTATGTATATTTACTTTGCTTTGGTTAGCTCTGGCCAGAACTATGATATAAGAGTCTAATGATAGAATAAAAAATTTCCAGGTAATTTTGCTTGTTATTACTGGAGTTTTTCTAAAGATTGTTTTTTAGCCAGGATCTCTCTCACATATGGTTATATATTCAGCAGCTGAAACTTATAAGCTCCTCCTTGATTTTACTGCATCATACCTTTTCCCTTCCATATAACCCAGATTCAGAAATTAAAAAAATATATGTCAGAATAATCTCAACTCTAATAACTGCCATGCCAACACTAAATTATCATGTAATGAAGGTCTACAATAGCACCTTAAATTTTATGCTTAGTCCTTAATGCATCAAATGCCTCACATCCTCCCCCTGCGCCTTGAACTCCTTTTATCATTCCTTTTTTTAACTTTTAAATTTTATTTTCAACTAGAGGCCTGGTGCACAAAAATTTGTGCAATCGGGGGGGGGGGATCCCTCAGCCCAGCCTGTGCCCTCTCGCAGTCTGGAACCCCTCAGGGGATGACCACCTGCTGGCTTAGGCCCTCTCCCCAGGGGATTGGGCCAAAGATGGCAATCAGACATCCCTCTGGCAGCCCGGCAGCCCTCAGGGGATGTCCACTTGCCAGCGGGGAGTAGCCCTAAACTGCAGTCGGACATCCTTAGCGCTGCTGAGGAGGCAGGAGAGGCTCCCACCACCACTGCTGTACTGGCAGCCATCAGCCTGGCTTGTGGCTGAGCAGAGCTCCTCCCATGTGAGAGCGCCCTGACCACCAGAGGGCAGCTCCTGCATTGAGCATCTGCCCCCTGGTGGTCTTTGTGTCTCATAGTGACCAGTCATTCCCAGTCCTACTGTTGCTTTTTCTTTTCTTTTATTCTGGGATTTATTTACTTTCTATGGCTGTCACTGGAGCTGAGAGCCGGTTTGGCTCTAGCTCTGAGACCTCTGGCTGCTGAAAGCATGTATCTGGGGTGTTTGGCTTCTATAATTGAAACACTGTTTCAGCTCCAGCTCTGATGGCTGAAAGCAAGTTTCTGGGGTTTATTTAGCTTCTATAATTGCAACATAGTTGCTTAGAGTGCAAGCTCAGAGCCCAGCAGTGGCAGGTAGGGAAACTTGGCTTCCTCCTTCACTGAAGCAAGCAAGCCTCCTGTTCGCTTCAGCTGCCTGGCTGCCGGCTGCCATCTTGGTTGGTAGTTAATTTGCATATCTCGCTGGTTAGCCAATGGGAAGGGTAACGAAGTTACGGTTAATTACCATGTTTGTCTATTATTAGATAGGATTAGAGTTTATGTTCAATATTATTTTGTTTAGTTTTGGCATAGCGGTTAGACAATCATATACTTTACAAAGTGTTCCCCCTGATATTGCAAGTATCATCTGACGCCATCCTATATAATAAAAACCCAACAATCATAACAGCGTAATGACCAGAATGACCACTTGACCAGTTGCTATGAGGTGCACTGACCACCTCTTGGTCCCCTCCCCCCCACTGGCCTGCAGGTTCTGATTGCCAGATGCTGAACGGGGAACCAGGTGGGTTGCAGCAGGGCGGGACTGGGGACTGGTGAGCAGGTGAAAGATGGCCCTGATAGCAGGCTAGGACTAGGGACCCTACGTGCACACAAATTTGTGTGCTGGGCCTCTAATACATTATAATGTTACTGACTACATTCTCTATGCTGTACTTTACATCCCTGTAACTATCTGGCAACTACCAATTTGTACTTATTAATCCTTTCACCTTTTTCACCCAGTTCCCCAATCCCCTCTATTCTGTCCTTGAACAGTGGAGCTCAGGCCAGGCAGGATCCAGTGAGGTGGTAGGTGAAGATGACCACTGTGGAGTGGGCAATGGAGGTGAAAGACTCAGAGGCTGGTCAGCTCGGGGGCAAGCTGAAGGAGAAGGAAAGAGAAGTTTCCTGGACATGGCAACCACAATCTGAAAGGTATCATTTGCAAAGATTTGGAGCCTTGGGTGCTAAGAAATTTAGTCAAAAGCTCTTAATGTCTGTATGCATGTGTTTTCTTTGACACATAATCAATAGCTATGGCATGCCTAGGGCAGCCTAGTCATATATCAGTAGTGATAATCTATTTGACACTAAGATTTGAAGAAAGGCTCCCAGATGGACCAGGTGTAGAGGTAGGGTTGCGTTAAGTAACATCTTAAATAGTTCTACAGTTTAAACATCCTGGGTCTGCCAGCCACGGTGAATGTGTGTGTATGCCTCAGAGATATGCTATAGGTTTCCCTGTTTAAATAAAAAAAAATCTGGCATTAAAAATGCTTCGATTGGACCTTTTAATTTTATGCTTGAAGCTATATAGCCACTTAGTTATGGTGCACAGTAATGAACCCTTCCTAATTTTGAAAACTGTCCAGGCTTGAGTACCTACTAACTGTTGAGAAGTAAAGAGGTAAAATCTGTCAGTTTGCATTACTCTGGTTTTGTCCAATTGGACAACACTTCTTCCTACATCTAAACTACTCAGATTATCATGGTGCTGCAGGGGCCATACTGCTATGTCACTTGGTTTACCTGTTGACACATGTTAGCAAATAAACAAGAGGGTCATCAATCAGTTGGTTTCAAACTCTGGAGTTAGAGAATGACAAATTCTACAAAATTGCTCACACAAGGAAGAAAGGTTACCACTTCGAGTCTGTGTTTATCTGTGAATCACATTCCATATAAAAGCAAAAAAAAAAAAATCACAAATACCTGACACACTGTCAAGTGAGCTGAGTAAACTCAAGACCTTTCAGGGAACAGGTGTTGAACACTCGTAATGAGATTTCCATGCATCTTCAGAGGAAGGAGGTAAGATTCTAGCAAGAGCTGTTCAGGGTGTTAGAGATCACGGCCGAGGGAATGATTCCCAGCGAGGAGCGCAGCGAAGGACACGTTACATAAAATGCTTTGTTTTCTCAGGAGGTGCTTATGTTCTCGCTGAGGATTTTTACAGAGGCAAATATTCACCAAAGAGAAGCTTTGGGAGACTGTAAATCATTTTTCCAGACCCCAGGGATTAAGTGCTCCTGATGCACTTTCCCGTGCGTACATGAATCTTCTTCTGAATCAGGGCATCAAAATATGATTGAGGGAGCTTTCATAGCATCGCTCCAGAGTCTGTGATGTATTTGTTTTCAAGCACAAATGGTTGTCTTAGTAAACTAAATGGAACCAGCTATGTTTTATAAGAAAGTTGAAACAATTTTGTCTCAACTGAAATAGACATGAAATGAACTTAGGATATCATCAAGGAAGTGAAAAAGTAAAATATTAATCGGAGATAGTTATGATAAAGAGAAATGCTAAATTTATATGGCAGATATTTCGTTCTTAAAAAATTGAGGTGTTGATCAGAGAACCGAAGATGGCGGCATAGGTTAACGCCGGAGATTGCTGCCTTAAACAACCAATTCAAATTAAGCCTGAAAAAGGGAACGGACAACATCCAGAACCACAGGAGGGCTGGCTGAGTGGAAATTCTACAACTAGGAGTAAAGAGA
>NW_006296406.1:242449-245420 GCF_000327345.1 Myotis davidii
AGCCGCTGGGGCGGGGCAGTGGGGGGGGGGGGGTAGAGGGTGATGTGGGGACAGGGACACATATGTAATATCTTAATCAATAAAAAATATATTAAAAAAAATTGAAAACAACAACAACAAAAAAAATAAAATAAAATAAAATAAAGCCAAAAAAAAATAATTGAGGTGTTTTACTTTCTCTGCAGACCATGTTTTTATTAGAGAGGAGCTCAATTTATTTTTATCCATGCAGTAAGCCCATCTTCCTAACATCACCTCGCTAACAGCCCATCCTTTGCCCACTGTGTTTTGGTCCCACTTTACTATGGAGGAAGCACATCACGCTCCCATATACACAGCAGGCTCTTGAGTAATGTTATTTCACTCAATGTTGTTTGTTATGTTGATGAAATTAGCTTTTGTTTATATCAATTAGCCTGTGGTAAAACTGGTTTCATTGTATGTCGCTTCGTTTAACATTGAAGAACCTATTGAGAATAGTACATAAGGACTTAGTTTACATGAGTCTCCCTACTTTTCCATTCTGAGTATCTGCCTTATGGTGGGCCTTGGTGATTGTCTTCTAATTTGTCTTAGTATCTGGCAAGGCAAGTCTCCACACTCTGTTCTGTTCTTTCTCTTTTTGAAGTTATCTTAGTTATCAGTACCCTTTATTCTTCCACTTACATTTTAAAGTAAACTTATAAAGTTCTTTAAAATACCCTTGGGATACTAGTAGAGTCTGGGAGGAGTGCTTATATATTATAGTACAGTATCAGTTCACCCCTCTTAAAGTCACTGGCTATTGCTACATCTACTTCGATTATTCTCTAGGGCCTTTGAGTTTCAAATTTTCCTTTATATCAGTTTAGGAAGTTTTACATGCTTTTGGTACAGTTGATTCCTGGATACCTTATAGTTTGAGTGTTCCTATGAAAGGCACTTTATTTTTGTTTATATTTTCTAGCTAATTGATTGACAGTGTGAAACAGCAGCTCTCAATGTGGGCCATGGGCCACTGGGGATTTCCAAGACCTTTAGGGAATCTGAGAGATAAAAACTATTTTCATAATAATACTAAGATGGTTTGCCTTTTTACTCTGTTGATATTTGCAGTGATGATGCAAAAGTAATGGTGGGTAAAACTGCTGTTGCCTTAGCGTGAATCAAGGCTAAACCATACTCATTATTGCATTCTTTACCACCATGCACTAAAAAAAAATCACTTAGCAAAAGACAAAAAATTTTCATATGAATGCCCTGATGAAACAGTACAAATTATTAATTTTATTGAATCTCTCAGATGAGTATATTTTTAAATATCATCTGTGACAAAATGAGAAGTTTGCATAAGTCACTTCTGCACTGAGCTATCATGATTGTCTCCAGGAAAGGTATTTGTGTGATTGAGGGCTGAACTAGCTGGGTTTTTTTTGTTTTTTTTGTTGTTGTTGTTCTTTTTCTTTCACAGAGAACCAATTTTAGTTGAAAGGATACTGATGAACAAAATTACGGTTTTTCAGACGTGGCTATATGGCAGACACATTACAAGAAACTAAGTAAACCTGTCACTTTAAGGATAATAGACCGTATTTGATTCCACTGATAAAATTAAGAGCTTTCAAGGAAAACAAGAATTTTAGAATTTTTCATGAGATCGACAGCTTCCCAATCCTTTAAAACATTACTGGTTGGACAGGTGATATTAATTAACAAGAGACTTTTTTGATATTATATAATAACCTTTGTTAATCAATATTTTCCTTGATCAACACATGATGTCAAAAAATCGTGCATGGTGAAAGATCTATTCAAAGTGCATGATAAACCATTTGAATTTAATGAAATAACATGAAAAATTCATGATATGCTTTCAGATTCCACATTGCAATTAACCTGTAAGAAACTATTACTTGTTAAGTTTTGATGCAAAATTATCTAAAAAGTCTATTAAAATATTCCTCCCTTTATAACTACCTATCATATCAGTAGGTAGCCAGAATTTTTTCATATACACCAAAAAGATATTATATTGCAGTATCTAAATGCAGAAGCACATAGGAGAATGGAACTGTCTTTTATTAAGACAGCTGTTAAAGAGATGTGCAAAAAGGGGAATCTGATCGTAATACGCAGTGGTGTGTACACTACCTAGATTAAGGCTAACAGTGAGGCAAGGAAGTGATGTTAATGACATCTAATTCAATGCTGATGAGAACATGTTGATAAGAACAGTTTAAAGTTAAGTTTCAATTGTATCACATTAGATGATTGGAATCAAGGTAATTTATTGCTATCAGAAAAAAATACGTTCTTAAATAATCTTAGCAGTTCATTGACCATCTGAAAAATGCTCAGTTTTTTTATATAGAGTAGAAAAATAACTTTTAATTTGGTCCCTATCCAGATGATCACAGACACTGAGTCAGTGTAGCTCAAGCAATGAGTTTTTAATATAAACATACTGCTTTACAAACGAGAAACTTATGACAGATTTATAGGATTTCCTCAAACAGTCTAATGAAAAAGATAGTAAGTCATTCTTTCTTTTAGAGCCAATTTGTCCCCAAATCATTAGGCGACTCAGAAGCAGAAATGGTCACCAATGTTTTCCTTTTAGGCAAAGGTCTATCCTCCGAGCCACACTTTTGCAAAAGGCAACACAAAATTTTTAAAATTAACCGTTGTATTCTTTTTAGGGTGAGGATTCTGTCTTTTACTGATGTACACATTATATTTTGCAGTGCTGTCAATCCTTATGGGAATACAAAATTTCAGATCTATTGTTTAGTTATTGGTAACCTGAATCCATGGTAACATATAATACTAAATTTAAAAAAAAAATCAAATTGATAGGAAATCACAACTTTTAAGAGAAAACTGTTATGTTACCCTAGAAATATTAGTACATAATTACTCCCTAACAAAAAGTATTTCCATCAACTGTGCAGTGTTTTTATAGACTTCCTTTTATAAACACACATCCTTCAGC
>NW_006296406.1:245438-248784 GCF_000327345.1 Myotis davidii
TCAGCAGGACAGATTTTATTTATTTATTATTCATCGCTACTGACAATGAGTGCTAAATTAAAATGCCATCCAGATGGCAAACACATCCTAATGACGTAAGCAAGTTGCCGCAGTGCAATTCTCCTCTCAGAGACAGCCAGCAGCACGGCCCTCTGGGAAACCATCTCTGTCCCACTCAACTGAGACTGAACTTGAGCTCGCTGGGGTTAGACCGGGAGCCTGGCAACCAGAGGCCCAGACAGAACCTCACTGCACAGAGACTGTCTGTTCAATCCATGCTACCTTTTGTTTAGGGCACCTCCGCGTTCCCGGATCCACAGTGAACCCAGGTCCTAAATCTACGCAAACGCTCTCAGGTCAAGGCAAGCCCTCAGTTGTGGTTCTCACCTCTTTTGTTGTAAGTCAGTATATAACATGTCGTTTTCAGGGAAAAGATGGGACTGATAGCAGATGTATTATTGCTGTTATTGTCTGTAAGAAATCCCTCAAATTAAAGAACAAATGGTTTCTTCTTTAAAAAATCATAGTGAATTTGCATCAACGGGCATGTGATTAAAAAGACAATTAGGAAAATGGGAAGTCAACCCAAAATGAATTTGCCTATTGAGTATGATGTTGTTTTATCATACTTTCAATCTTAGGTTATAAATAAAAAGGATCTTACTATTAAATCAATAATAGAGTTAATGATAAGGTTAAACCCGAGAAGAAAGCTAGTTGGTTTTGCAAGAGTGTAAATCTTAAACATTTCTTAAAATAAAATAAAAAAAACACACAAGCTTTCTAGAAATTTTACGATCTATAAAGAAACTGTTCTGGTAAAAAACAAATAGTTCGCCAAAAGGGAAGAAGGCACTTGGAAAAGTTAATTTGTTTTATTTCATCTATTTTGAAGTTGTGAGATCCCTTTCTTCTGCAAATGTAAGCTGCCAATGGAGAATTTGGAGAATTCCCAAGGATGGAAGCAAATCATGATTCAAAACTGAGCATAATGCTGAATTACAGAAACAACTGAGCCAGGTTAGATTACTAGATATTGTTAATGTAACTGCGATCTACAACCTCTGGCTTCTGTGATCCCAAGTTGATGCCTCCTTGTCCCTCCCCCAAATGACATGAAATCCTACTGTAATTTCTTTCTATCTTGTTACTTTTTTAAGTGGCTAGTTTTTGCTCTACATTGTTAATTATTCAGCGCTTGGTTTGAAGGAAACTTCGGGAGCCAGCTTGCCAGTTTACAGATGTTCTCTCTGCTACAAATAGCATGATCATTCTTTGTGTCATATACTCATTCATTTATACAGTAAATATTTATCGAGTACCCACTATGAGTGAGGCAATTTTCCTGGCACTGGAGATGTAGCAGCTACTAAAACACAAAAGCCCTGCCTTTGTGGGGGTAAAACACTCTAAGACAACAGTCGGATGAATGAACTATCTTACACACTAGATCCTAAGTGCGATAGAGAAAATGAAAGCAGGGAAGAGGGAGAGATACACTGAGCCCAGGGGAGGTTGCGCATCTTAGTCACTTTCCACACCTGACTCTAAAGATGTGAGGGGGTGGGATAAAAAGATTCAGATTCCAGAGCCCACTCTCAGCCTTACACTAGGAACCTGTCCTCTCCAATCCAGCAGCCACTTGCCACACACGGCCTATGAGACTTGCAATGGGGCTTCTCTGAACTGAGGTGGGGCGTGAGTGTCAGACACACACTGAGTTTCACAGACATCGGATGAAAAGGTAATATAAGGCATCTCATTAATGATTTTGTGTATTGAACACATTTTAAAGTGATATTAAATATACTATGTGATTAACATTCATTCCACCTGTTTCTTTTTACCTCTTTAATATGACTACAGGAAAATTTTAAGTTACACGTATGGCTTCTGTCATATTTCTGCAGAGACCACCACTGAGCACTCCCTTTCAAGTGTCCATGTCTCAGTTGTAACTGAGAGCAAATTTAACTTTATACAAGCTTACCAAGAAAGGGGAGCGAGGAAGACATAGGAGAATAAGCACATAATACTATTATCCTATATAATAAAAGGCTAATATGCAAATTAACTGAATGGCGGAACGACTGGTAGCTATGACCTGCACTGCAACCAGGGGCAGACGCTCAATGCAGAAGCTGCCCCCTGGTGGTCAGTGCCCTCCCACAGGGGGCGCACCGCTCAGCCAGAAGCCAGGCTCACGGCTGGCGAGCCCAGCTGTGGGGGCGGGAACCTCTCCCGCCGCTGTAGCAGCACTAAGGATGTCCGACTGTTGGACATCCCCTAAGGGCTCCTTGACTGCTAGAGGGTACAGGCCAGGCAGAGAAGACCGCCCCCCCACCCCAGTACACAAATTTTGTGCACTGGGGCTCTAGTTATTATATAATAGTTAGACAGTGGTTTATAGTCTTCCACTAAGCTCTGTGAAGCTGGCCAAGTCTCTGCTTCAGTTTCCTGAAAAAGTAATCATAATAGTAATGGTACTTGCTTAAAGAGTTATAAGGAATAAGTGAATACATGTCAAGTGCTTAGAATAATGCCAGGCACATAAGAGTTGATTATGAAATAGTCATTATTTTTTGAAAAAGTGATCCTACAAATGTTAATTAACCCTTGACTTTTGTACGTGGCTGAAGTGTTTATTTTAAAAAATTCCACTGCTTCAAATAAGACAGCCTTGGAGGCAGAGCAGCTAGCGGAAAGAGCATGCAGAGGGCTCTGGTGTCTGAGGGATGTGGGTGCAAATTTCAGTTATGTTGAATTTTAATAACAACAGTATGGCCTGTGCAAGTTACTTTTTCAGGAGTCTCAGTTACCTCTTTTGTAAAATATTTTGGGTCAATTTGTGGGTTCTCTTTTCTGTTCCATTGATCTATATGCCTGTCCTTGTGCCAACACTGGCCTGTTTTGATTACAATAGCTTTGTAGTATAATTTGATATCCAGTGTTGTGATCCCTCCTACTCTGTTCTTTCTCAACATTGCTATGTCTATTCGGGCTCTTTTTGGTTCCATATAAATTTTTGGAGTATTTGTTCTAGAAATATTCCTTTGGTATTTTAATAGGGATTGTGTTGAATCTATAGATGGCTTTGGATAGTATGGACATTGTAATTATGTTAAGTCTTCCATTCCACAAACATGCTCTATGCTTCGACATGTTTGTATCTTCCTCTATTTCTTTTCTCTATGTCCTATAGTTTGCCCAATACAGATCTTTTACCTCCTTGGTTAAGTTTACTTCAAGGTAACTTTTTTGTTGTTATTGCAATGGTAAATGGGATTCATATATATTGTTTTAGTTTCTCTTTCTGAGAGTTCATTATTGGTGTATAAAAATGCCA
>NW_006296406.1:248847-249532 GCF_000327345.1 Myotis davidii
TCATGGGCCCTCCCAACTAGTCTGCCCCGCATTCCTGATGGCCACAGCTGGGGCCTTCCTTCTGGCTGTCGGCCGCCAGCTGGGGCCTGCTGGACAGGGGAAGGGGCCGCGGGAGGTTGGTTGTGGGAGCACACTGACCACCAGGGAGCAGCTCCCGTGAGCGTCTGCCCCCTGGTGGTCTATGCACATCATAGCGACCAGTCGTTCTGGTGTTCTGGTAGCTTAGGCTTTTATACATGTGGATGCGTGCTGGATTTTGTCAAGTGCTTTTTCTGCACCTATTGATAGGATCATGAGATTTTTATCCTTCATATTGTTTAGATGATGTATCACATTTATTGATTTTTGAATATTTTACCAGCCTTTCATCCCTGGAATAAATCCCACTTGGTCATGGTGAATAATCTTTTACATGTATTGCTGAATCTGATTTGCTAATATTTTGTTGAGGATTTTAGCATCTATGTTCATCAGGAATACTGGCTTTCTTCCCTTGTAGTCTGTTTATCTTGTCTTGGGATTAGGATAATGCTGGCCTCGTAAAAAGAGCTTGAAAGCATTCTCTTTACTTAAATTTTTGGGCATAGTTTGAGGAGCATAGGTTTAGTTCTTCTTTGAATGTTTGGTAAAACTCCTCTTTGAAGCCATCTGGTCAAGGACTTTTGCTGGCTGGAAGTTTTTTTTA
>NW_006296406.1:249648-250270 GCF_000327345.1 Myotis davidii
CCAACCTGTGCCCTGACAGAAAGGGATCAAGCCTTTAGCTACAGGCGACGGGGCTTTCTCTCTGTGCTCCAAGACTTAGAAAAACTCCAAACGTTCTGGTTCTTGGTGTTTTGCTTGTGTGTGTGTGTGTGTGTGTGTGTGTGTGTGTGTGTGTGTGTGTGTTTGTGTGTGTGTTTTTTTGTTTCTGATTTTTTTTAGTTGTGTCATTTATTTCCATTCTGATCTTTATTATTTCCTTCCTTCTACTTCCTCTGGGATTTTCTTATTATTCTCTTTCTAATTCTTTTAGTTTTAGGGTTAGATAATTAGAGATTTTTCTTATTTCTTGAAGTAGGCCTTGTAGTGCTATGAACTTCTCAGGAATGCTTTCACTGTGTTCCATAAATTTTGGGTTGTTCTGTATTCATTTTCATTTGTCTCCAGGAAGTTTATAATTTACTAGAGGCCTGTTGCATGAAAAGATTCGTGCAATAGGCCTTCCCTTGCCTTGGCTGCCGGCACTGGCCGGAGCCACCTTCAAGCCTTCGCTCTGCCGTTTTGTGCCTACGTATGCAAATTAACTGCCATCTTTGTTGGCAGTTAATTTGCATATCTTGCTGATTAGCCAATGGGAGGCATAGTG
>NW_006296406.1:251246-251714 GCF_000327345.1 Myotis davidii
GAAAGGGGCTGGCAGTCTCCTTCCTTTGTCCTAATTCATTTTTTCTAAAGTGCCCTTTAGGCAGCATGATAGGTGTGTCCTCTTCCCTTTTCCCGGCGCTGAGTGTTTTATTCCTGACTCTCTCAGGGGTCAAATACTTTAGAAAGAAATATATAGAAAAATGTAGGGGAAAAAAGAGAAAGAAACAAAGCCCGTAATAGAAGACTTCAGTTAAAAACAACCCAAGCAAACTCGTCTATAACACTGCGTGCAAAATTTGACGCAGATAAGCAAACTGGGACTGGAAAGGTTCATTCATCGCTCTTCTCTTTCTCCATTGTTTTGATAAAACTTGTCTCTCTCTAAAGTATTAAGTATCTGCTTCACGTCAGTGGCATAGGTCTGGATGCTGGGGATACAACAGTGACTTTGGAAAACAAGTTCAGTCGGGATTATGCCTTCATGAGGCTGAAGAGGGGATAGGTAGGA
>NW_006296406.1:251869-253996 GCF_000327345.1 Myotis davidii
TTCCCAAAAATTCTTGAGATGGGATTTCATAGCCTCTGCTCCTTCCTCTGATTAACAACTTCCAAAGTTAAGAGCTGCTTATTTTTCATTTAACAGCATCGGTGCTTTTCCCTCTGTTATTTCTCAGGAGTGATAAAGGAGAGATGGGCCTCTTTTCTAGCTGAAAGAGCCCTTCAAATGCTGGCAACCGCTTCCACAGAAGATTAGCGTCTATGCTTAAAAAATAATGCATAACATTAACACAGCCTCAGGTATTTTGCTTTGAATTCATATCAGAAACCAGTGCTGAACATTTACAGAGATAAATGGCCTGTACTTTCCCCTACAAGGCATTAGCAATAGTTTCGATAAAATCAAAGTCTTCTTCACCATCTTAAAGTGATCCAATAGGAGTCCTGAAAAGGAAAGAGCTACTCATAATACCAAAACACAACAGCATCATGTTAGCAATAACACGTGCATGCACAAGCATCAATTACCTGTCTCCTTTTCTGCTGGGCCTAGAACATAAGAAAAGACAATTTAGGAGAAAATCAAACTCTACCCATGCTGCTCACATAATACAGTAGGCCAATCCAGCAAAGAAAAGTAGCCCACTTCCTACTTACTTAAATTTGACTTTGTTCTTAGTCTGATCCTAAACATGAAAGAAAAGCTCTTTATTTTTTAAGATACAAAAAAGAGGGGAGGAAGATATTAAAAAGCATAGAAGTTTTCCTCATAAAATAAGCATGCCTTTTCTTTTTTGAAAAAGGTGACTGCTCCGTAGTCCTACCTGACTAGATTTCTAGGATCCATTTTCTAGAATATTCTCAGATAGGAGAGAGTGAGTTCCAAAAAGTATTAGGTAATAGTCAAAATAATGAACAAAAATAATAAAATAGATCCAGAGACAAAGAAGCATGGAACAGACTGACAAATCTCAGAGGGAAGGCGGGTGTGTGTGTGTGTGTGTGTGTTGGGGACAGACAATAGTGTGGTGAAGGCCTGGGGGTGCAGGTGTGAGGTGGAGGTGGGGAAAAAGTGGGACATCTATAATACTTTCAACAACAAAGATAAATTTTAAAAAAGATTTTCATCTTATTTTTATAGGATTCATAATACTTAGATAAAGCAATGCTGTATTTATTCAGGTTGTCCACACTTTTCTCATTGCCAGATTTGAAAGGTTTTAATATGTCTACTTTTATATTAATTCTTTCAATCCGTGTACGCAACACCCATTATTCCCAAAACATGAAAACTGAATGAGTATTCAAAATGTGAAAACCAATCTGTTTATCTTCCACTTTCCCCACATGATCTAATATTCATTGCTTGTGCTTTAACACAACATGATATCATAATTAATGATGTTAAACTGGTAACTAAGGAGGTTTCATGTTGTTACTCTCGTGATATAATATTGGTTGCTATAGTGATGGGATGGCTTTTTTGTTAATCACTCAGGAGGTTGGTTATCACATGCTTGTTAGAAAGCTTGATCAGATTTGGAGAGAAGAAAGGATATAACACAGCCAATTATAGTCATCTTTTTTTCATTGTCACCATTTTGATGAAACTATTATAACAGCATCTACTTCATACATTTAAAATTCATTATGTAAAATTTTATATTAAAAGTGACTAAGTTTTTTCTAATGATCTACTTTTTATATTTAGACATAAATATTCGACACTGCAAACTTTTTTTCCTCCCAAGTAAATGATACATGTGTTGAACAAGCTAGTTTTATAATTAGAGTAGAAAATTTAGGGTCCTTTCTTTTACTTTTAATTATATCAATCGAAGGACTGTTGAGTAAAAACTGCTTGTGTGACTTTGCCACAAATTCCAACCGACTTATTTCTAAACATCTTAAATGACCGTTTCCTCAATGAATAAAACCTGAAAAAAGAGAGAGAAAATGCACAGTCCTCTCAAGAGATCTAATCTTCCAACGCATCAATATACTGAAAGCAATTAAAAGTTACAAGTAATTCTATCCATTTATTTCAGCCCTCATGATAATCAACAAGTTTCCCCCTTTCTCTGAGTGATACTGCCGAATAGAAAATAAAATTATGTAATACTACACTGTTCCTGATCAGGAAAGAATACACTGTCCATAGTTTAAATGTTAGACA
>NW_006296406.1:254023-255305 GCF_000327345.1 Myotis davidii
AAAAAACACACCATGAAAACACCTCTTGGTTTCTTGCAAACTCAAAAATAAGAACAAAGGACAACTTAAGCACGAATCCTGGGTCTTTCATTCAAGCAGAGTCCCAGGAGGCATATTAAAGCAATGAATAGGAAAAAGCTCTTCAGTTCACCAGCTGAGATTTTAATGAGACATTTCCCTTTGCCAGGGCACAGGTTTGTTCAGAAAAGGAAAGGGCTTCTCACAGAAAATCCAGTTAATAGGCACTGTTGGCTCTTGCTGCCACTTGGGCAATTGCTCACTGCACTGACCTTCTATTTTGGCATATTCTGTGAGTCTAGTGTAATTGATCAAGGCGGCTTTCTCCAAACATTTTCTGACCACTCTTTTCACCTCTTCTGCTGGTATGGGAGTGGCAATATCTTTCATTAAAACCTAGAGGGAGGGAGGGAGGGGAGGAGGAAGGGGGAGAGAGAGAGAGATTGCATAAAATTCTAAAAACAAATTATACAAATTGTTCTAGACCTGACTATTAATTAGTAGGAGGGGTCCCAGGTAACACTGGGGAAGTAATTAGTCCACACTTCACAACTGGGAAGTAATCCTCTAATCTCGGCTCCTCCTGTCGAAGCCTCATTTGTGCACATCAAAACCTCCCACAGGCCAAGCCACCATTCAGTGTGACTGTCATTCTTCCCCCAGGGACCCAGGACACCATGAGAGCAGCTGTTTCAGATCAGGATTACCATTGCTGGGACAAGCAATAAACAAAGTTTGTCCCCCGTATCTCTTAATTTCAAAGCTTTAAGTGTTTTGAGCAACATAGAGAAAAACAGTAACAGAACTCCATTAAGAAGCAGCATCTTTTCTTGTGCTCTATAAAAACCAAGACCACCGCTTTCACTAATTAAACTTTAGTTACCACGATCTACTCACGAGGGAGAAAACTTCTTTGTCTCAGTGAAATGTAGTATCGAGTGTTAAAAGACATGGAAACTCTCTAATTTAGAAAATAAAACTGATTATTTTCCGTTGGGTTCCGAAATTGTGTTTTTGGATTTTTCCCTTTAAAAATATTACTCTTGGTAAGGGGGAAATACAGTTATACCCATAATTCAAAATACAATGTATTTAAACACTCATTTAATGACTGATAACTTTCGTTAAAACTTTCCTACTGATAAACCACTCACAGTCAGTTTTAATTACACTATTAGTCAAACTCTATTTTTCATAAAGTTAATGGCTTTATCCTGATTTGCTTACATTCAAATGATAAAGTATACAGTGGGGCCTTGACTTA
>NW_006296406.1:255370-256788 GCF_000327345.1 Myotis davidii
ATCACAGTGAACGCCACAACATCAGCCCAGCATCACGTGTCTCACTCGTTCACTTCAAGATTTGACATACGAGTAATTTGAGTTACAAGCTCCGTCACGGAACGAATTAAACTCGTAAGTCAAGGCCCCACTGTATAGCAAAATGTTACTATAAAGACGACAATACTTAAGGGTTCTAACTATCCTATTAGTCTTCTATTGGGGAAGAAATAATGATAGAACATGAAAACACCCATTTCCTGCTTCATTATTTCTCTCTCTTTCCATAAGTCTTGGCACTAAGGATCTTATAATCTCAAATGTATTCAGTGATTCTAGCACTGGGGATCCTGACAACATATTTTGTTACTATAAAGACGACAATACTTAAGGGTTCTAACTATCCTATTAGTCTTCTATTGGGGAAGAAATAATGATAGAACATGAAAACACCCATTTCCTGCTTCATTATTTCTCTCTCTTTCCATAAGTCTTGGCACTAAGGATCTTATAATCTCAAATGTATTCAGTGATTCTAGCACTGGGGATCCTGACAACATATTTTAATTTTGTTAGGCAAAGTTTCCTTTTGAAAACAACCAACTCCATCATTTGAAATCTTCCTCTCCATCGACTTCGTTCATTCATCATACGCTCATAGTAGTAATCTTTGAAGCAGACACATATTTGCATTGCATTTTGAATTGAACATTAGACTCTTTATAGTCAGAAAAATTCTTCTACGTATAGTAAAAAAATGCACAAGCATTAGCATGCGCTATTATTTTATGTGATTATTACTGAAATTTGAATTTCAGATTAATTTTGTACCATAGGCAGAATCATACACTTTACCACTAGGCCTTACCATGGTAACAACCTTTTAAATAATGGAAATAAGTAGCTGTTAAAGTTAGAATGAGGTGAGTCCAGGGTTGAAACCAGGCAATATTTCTTACTAAGTATCAAGAATTCACATGTAGATTATATTTTATTTTGCTAAGATGTCAGTAAGTGCAGAGACATGAAAATGAAGATAAGGCTTTTACCACTCCTCCCTCACTTCAGCACGAGACATGATTAGTGACTACAACTGCAATAAAGATCACTGTCCATCCTGCCCCCTGTCAGTGCAGGGCATGGGGCATTGCTGCTACCACTGATTCTTCCCTGCTCGGGGTGGGGAGGGGAGGAGGAAGCTCTGCCATGGCAACCAGCTCACAGAGAGGCTGGTACCCAGGATGGGGTGTGGTTCCCAAAGTAAAGCTATCTTTTAGTGTTTTACCTTATCCATGTACCTTAATGAACAGGATGAGACCTATCTTTTGAAAAGCTTGGGTTGCATGCAGCTCTTAATATTATAAAAATTCTCATTAAACAGATAATTCCTACGAGAATATTTCTTTCACACAATGCACAGTAATCAAGGATAAGACAGG
>NW_006296406.1:256801-259737 GCF_000327345.1 Myotis davidii
GACACTGTCTTTTAACACTGATAAGGATTAGGAACTGGCCACCCACTTACCTGGTAGCTTCCAATGGGCATACGAAAAGTTTTACAAACAGATGAAAATGATATTTCCCTTTCAAACCTAATCTTTCATAAAAACAGGAGTGGAGAATATACTTGCATTAATAGACAAATTTTCAGCAAGGCATGAAACCTTATTTGCTATTTATTTTTTGAGGGGAAATGAATTTCTACAATTCATGAATTCTAGAGCCTCACACAGATTGAACTGAAATAAATGCCGCGATGATTTTAGAACAAAAAGAATGATATGTTGGTGAATATTAAATTATAAACTCGTTTAGGTCTGAGGACGATGACCGGTAGAAGTACATTTATATGTGCAAGACCTCATTTTAGCCACTAGTTCTAGCCCTCATCTCCCAAGCCCTTAAATCCCTAAAATCCCTTTGGGGTTTTCATAGAGGTGCTAATAAACAATGCAATCTAGAGTTCATTGGGCTGAAAAACGGACAGGAACAAGTGCTTGAAGCTGATTAATCAGCACCAGAATGTTCAAATCATGGGCCATAGATAATTCCTACATATTATTGTCTTTTTGTTTTTTTTAGGGAGAGTGGAAGGCAGAGGGAAAGACAGAAACATTGATGTGAGAGAAACACATCGATTGGCTGCCTCCTGCACTAGCCCCGACCAGGGCCTGGGCTGGGGCGGAACCTGCAACCGAGGTACCTGCCCTTGACTGGAATCAAACCCGGGACTCTTTGGTGGTCTGTAGACCGATGCTCTATCCACTGAGACAGGAACAAGTGCTTGAAGCTGATTAATCAGCACCAGAATGTTCAAATCATGGGCCATAGATAATTCCTACATATTATTGTCTTTTTGTTTTTTTTAGGGAGAGTGGAAGGCAGAGGGAAAGACAGAAACATTGATGTGAGAGAAACACATCGATTGGCTGCCTCCTGCACTAGCCCTGACCAGGGCCTGGTCTGGGGCGGAGCCTGCAACAGAGGTACCTGCCCTTGACTGGAATCAAACCCAGGACTCTTTGGTGGTCCCTAGACCGATGCTCTATCCACTGAGCCAAACCAGCTAGGGCATAGACACTGTCTTTTAACACTGATAAGGATTAGGAACTGGCCACCCACTTACCTGGTAGCTTCCAATGGGCATATCAAAAAGTTTGCCCACCCCTGGCATAGACACTGATAAGGAACTGGAACTGGCACCCACTTACCTGGTAGCTTCCAATGGGCATACGAAAAGTTTTACAAACAGATGAAAATGATATTTCCCTTTCAAACCTAATCTATCACAAAAACAGGAGTGGAGAATATACTTGCATTAATAGACAAATTTTCAGCATGGCATGAAACCTTATTTGCTATTTACAATTTCTCCAATTCATGAATTCTAGAGCCTCACACAAATTGAACTGAAATAAATTCCGCGATGATTTTAGAACAAAAAGAATGGTATGTTGGTGAATATTAAATGATAAAACTCTTTTAGGTCTGAGGACGATGACCGGTAGAAGTACACACAAGTCAGGGGGAATGATGAGATAATCGTGTGGTCTGAAAAACAGTTCATTACACTTGACTGAAAAAAAACTACCACACCTATTTCATGAGGGGGGAAGGGGAGGTGGAAAAATAGAAAATTACCAAAAAGATGCCATCAACTTAGCATATGAAGCCAAGGTGCGCTCCAGAAAGGCATTGGGAGGAAGCAGCAGGGGATAGGGGAATTTTGAAGATAGCAAGGAAATGTGAGAGGTTGGTGAAACGCAATGGACTCAAAGGGGAGCACACGCCTGGGGAATGAGGCTGGCTGCCTAGTTCAAGAGGTCAGACACCCGGCAACTGGCAGCGTGAACAGTATTTGTAAAGGAATGTTGAAACATACCCTTTCAAGTAAGGACAGTGTGGCTTTCAGGGCTCCCTCAGGTCGTCCAAAGGGAAAGCAGTATCTTCAAAAACAAAAGGAGGAACAAAGGTCAAACCTTTAATATCCAAACTGCTAAACCATCATCCCCTCTTCTACTACCTGGCATGACAGAACAATGACAAATGGTTAAAATAGCATCAGCCCATCCAGGAAACTTGAGGAAGCAGCAAGGGATAGAGGAATTTTGAAGATAGCAAGGAAATGTGAGAGTTTGGTGAAACGCAATGGACTCAAAGGGGAGCACACGCCTGGGGAATGAGGCTGGCTGCCTAGTTCAAGAGCTCAGACACCCGGCACTGGCAGCGTGAACAGTATTTGTAAAGGAATGTTGAAACATACCCTTTCAAGTAAGGACAGTGTGGCTTTCAGGGCTCCCTCAGGTCGTCCAAAGGGAAAGCAGTATCTTCAAAAACAAAAGGAGGAACAAAGGTCAAACCTTTAATATCCAAACTGCTAAACCATCATCCCCTCTTCTACTACCTGGCATGACAGAACAATGACAAATGGTTAAAATAGCATCAGCCCATCCAGGAAACTTTTAATGTCGACCTTTACCTAGTCCCATGATTTAAATGGTCTAATAAGGGTACGAACTATGATGAAAAAGGTTCTAAAGTTTTGGTGACACCTGTACCGAAAGAATATAATTATCAGAGAAGAGCCACTAGGGTTCTATGAGTAAAAAGATACTTAAAAAGCATTCTCTAATAGCCTAGCCGGTTTGGCTCAGTGGATAGAGCGTGTACCTAAAGAATATAATAATCAGTAGAACCACCAGGGTTCTATGAGTAAAGAGATACTTAGAAAGCATTTCCCTAATAGCCTAGCCGGTCTGGCTCAGTGGATAGAGCGTCTTTCGGTGGACTGAAGGGTCCCGTGTTCAATTCCAGTCAAGGGCACATGCCCGGGTTGTGGGCTTGATCCCCAGTGTGGGGCATGCAGGAGGCAGCTAATAAATGATTCTCTCTTATCACTGATGTTTCTATC
>NW_006296406.1:259865-261837 GCF_000327345.1 Myotis davidii
ATTTCTCCCTGTGGTTTAAGATGGAAACACACAACTGACATAACTTCTAAGACAAACAAGGTTCCATCTCCCCGCTTCCCTCACATTTGCCTGTCCACACTGATGTCCTACTCTCCCTCTTCCCCCCACAAAACACAAAACCCTTATGCCAGGAGAGTCATTTATCCGGAGTCCTTCAGGCGCATGCATCCCTGATACACACCCACCACTGAAGGGCAGGCTATGCGGAGGTTCTGACGTCAGGGCCAGAGGCTGAGGCTCCTCTGAAGTTACTGCCACATGGTGATGACAGGTGATTGCTCTTTACAAGGGGCGGGAGTGGGTGGTCCCCTCTTCAGGTCACTTCTGCTTGGACTCCTGGCTTTGGTGAACCCTCCCAGACCACTGCTCCAGCTCCAAGGCCAAGTGCTACCAGCAGCTGGTCTGTCCCCAGGCTGCACCTTACTCAGGCTTAGAAATCTCCAAACCAACAACTTGAAAAGATTTCCTTATTGCCACGTCCTTGGCCATTATTCAGGGGGTTGGTGGACATATTATCTAAGACGTAATTCACAATGAAATTCGTTTCTCACACTATCATTTGAACAGGTTTTCCTAAAAGCACTTGTGTTTTAAGTTGAATTTGTGTTATAGGACTGAATTTGAATGAAGAAGAAAAAGAAAGATATCTCACAAAGCAATAGTTGACTATAAAGCCCGAGTTTTAGTTTCATGCAACTTTTATTTGTCTCAGATAAATGCCAATAAATGTCTTGTAAATCTAATCACTCCAAATTTTCTTCAGAATACTGTTCATTTCATGTTAAAAGTTTCCTTCACTTAATCTCATCTCTTTGCACCCTATTAGCCTCTCCTACACACAAAAAAAGCCACGGCCAATCTATTTTGATAGTTTTCCCTGTGTAGTGGTGCTTCTTAGAGCATTAGCAAATTAGCCAAGTGGCTTTAATCATTTTGTATACCATAAACCTTAATCCGAGTTTAAATAAAACACAAATTGGGTTCTTGTTGTCCCCTCCCCTTGCTTAAATCTTTTCAGTGTATTTGCATAATCCACTCATTGTCTTGCCTATTGTTTATTTCCATTAACCTGTGGGTGATGCATTTTATGAATGGAATGTTACTGATCCCCAGATTACATTTAGCATTGCAGGGCTCTGAGGTCCCACTGGGCATGTTCTGAATTAGCATTAGCTGCCCATGATGTGTAAATAATTCAACACATTTATAGAGTACAAGTAATCCTGAATCAATAAAGTACAGAAAATAATGACACAGAACCTTAATTAATCTTTACAATACAAGTTTTAAAAGGCAATCATTTTGGCCTGCCTTTCAGGATAAATATTTTGGGTTTTTACCACTTTGACAGCTCTATAACAACATAAAGTGGAAAAAAAAAAACACCCCCTAAATTATCAAATAAAATTCAACCAAGTTTAATCCCTAATAGGAATAAATTGAAATCCTCCTCATTCCTACTTTAGTACAACAAATATTCAGATAAATGAGCCTGCATAGACCTGTCCTATGATTAAGATGTTCCTTTTACTTAGCCACTTTTAGATGTAAGTATGTAGTTTCATCAAAGTAATATATGTACACAATCTAACAGGAAACTTCCAAAAGGTTTTTTATGAAAACCTTTGTCAGTTCTACCCCATTCCCCAAGTAATTACTCTAGAAAAAATATTTTTAACTTTTAGCTGATTCTTTTGGTATTTAAATGTCATATCCTTAACCTAACTGCTAATATTTCTAATTCTTAATGTTAAACAACCCACTATGGAAAAGAAGCAGTTAAAAAAAAGTTTAAAGATTGAAGTGACATACAATGAACTACACATGGTTAAAGCATGTAATTTGGGAAGAAGTCTTGTGGAATACGTCCTGTGCAAATATTTTCTCACATTCTGGGACTTGTCTTTTTCTACCCTTAAAAATGGCTTTGGAAGATCAAAAGTTCTTTTTT
>NW_006296406.1:261979-263931 GCF_000327345.1 Myotis davidii
TCTTTCAGACTGACTGTATTTTTCAGTGTATAGGTTTCGCACATCTCTGTCAAAGTGAACCATAAGTATTTAGTAATTTTTGTTGCTATTGAAAATTGTATTGTTTTTAATTTCAATTTGTTTGTTGCAATCATACAGAAAAAACTGGTATGTGTATATTTAAGCTTTCATAACTTTTCTAAACGTACTTATTAATTAGAGCAGCCTTTTTGGTAGTTTCTATAGGAATTTCTACATAGATAATCATAACATCTGTGAAGAAAGGCTGTTTTGCTTCTTTTCCAATCTGAATGTCTTTCTTTTATCTGCCTCATTGTACTGGCTAGAACATCATCAGTACAGTTTCAAACAGAAGTAGTAACAGCAAAGTTTCTTGCCTTATTTTTGATCTTAGTAGGAAAACATTCAGTCTTTCACTATTATGTATGATGGTAGTTGTAAGTTTTCCATAGATGCCCTTAACATATGATATAGAATAATAATAATTCTTTTAGCACTACTGTTTATTAATTTTTATCTTCTGTGTCATTTTCACTTTTTTGTTTGGTTTTATTCTCTTCATTAGTCATATTTTACTATTTCTTTGTATATCTGGAAATTTTTGACTGGATGCTAGATATTGTTATTTTATCTTTTTGATAGCTCAGTACCTTTGTATTCCTTTAAATACAAAACTCTGTATTTCGGAACTTTGTTTTGGAAGGCAGTTAAATTCCTTGCAAACAGTTTGATTCATTTGAATCTTTATTTTAATCCGCATTAGGAGAGACCATGACAGTGTTTATTCTAGGGATAATTTTTTTTCCACTATTGAGGCAAAATGCTGTGAGTACCATACCTGATGCCCATGAATTAGAAGGTTCCCACTTTGGGTAGGAGAAACTGGAACTAGCTCTGTGTTAGCTTTGGGGATTTCCCATCATTTTTTGGGAAATCCTTTCACATAGTTCTTTGCCTGACTTTGGATAGTTTTCTCACATACCTGGGGAGAAACCTCCAGGGGGACTTTCTGCAGATACCTGTAGGTCCCTCCACTCTTTCTCTTCCTTGGAATTCTGGCCTGAAAACTCTGGCTGCTTTGGCCTCCTTAGACTCCCAGCCCTGCCTCAAGTCAGGATGTCCCCTGGGATCCACCCAGGTTCCTCCTCTCCGGGGCTGTGGCCTGGAAACACTCTCTCTGCAGGAAGCAGGGCCTTTCTTCATTTATTTCCCAGTTCTCAGGGATCAATGCTGTTAATTGTTTATGTTTAGTGTCTTAAAAAGCATTTTCCCCACATATTTTTTTAAAAAAATTGTTTCAGTTAGGAGGGTAAATATTATCCCCTGTTACTTCATTTGGGACATCGCTCCCCCCCACCCCCCCAAGACCACTTTCTCCCACTCTAAACATAATTCCTGTCCTTTCTATCCTACTAATATGGTTACATCATTTTGGGGGACTTACTAGTAGATCTAAATTCAGTAACTTTATATTATTTGTGTAAATGTCCTAGGTAATGGTGACAACATTTTAACTATGATTACTATTTTGTTTATAATACTTGTCTTTTTAAAAAAAATATCCTGTCTTTATATACTTAATCTATATAATAAAAGCCTAAGAGACAGTTACGGCGGAACAACCAGAACAACCGGTCGCTATGATGCGCACTAACCACCAGGGGGCAGACACTCAACACAGGAGCTGTCCCCTGGTGGTCAGTGCACTCCAAAGGTGGGGGTGCCGCCCAGCCAGAAGCTGAGCTTATGGCTGGCGAGTGCAGCGGCAGTGGTGGGAATCTTTCCTGTCTCCACAGCAGCACTAAAGAGCAGTGAGCCGAGCAGTAAGGAGCAGTAAGCAGGCAGGCGGTAAGGAGTGAGGGCTTCTGGATGGCAAGAGGGATATCTGCCTGCTGGCTTAGGCCTGCTTCCCAGGGTGATTGGGCCTAAGCCGGCAGGGGGACCTCCCCCGA
>NW_006296406.1:263958-270866 GCF_000327345.1 Myotis davidii
CAAAGCATCAGTGTTTCAATTTCCAGGCCCTCAATGTAGGTGGGGAAAAAGTAGACACAACCCACCATGTGTTTTTGCTGGTTAGTACTGTCAAGTATGGAGGCAGCAATCCTGTATGTGAGACACATTTTAAATGAGAAAATACCTTGCAGTTTTATTCAAAACTGGCAAAATCCAGGGCATCATAAATATAGACACACATTTTTTCTCAATTTTTATTCTGGAGTCAACAATGTAAGTTAATTTCCTATTAATTGTATAGGTCAATTAGAATCTTACCTCGCTAAGGAGCAGCGAGCAGAGTGGTAAGGAGCCAGCAGGCAGGCGGTAAGGAGTGAGGGATCCTGGATGGCAAGAGGGATATCTGCCTGCTGGCTTAGGCCTGCTTCCCAGGGTGATTGGGCCTAAGCCGGCAGGTGGACATCCCCCGAGGGGTCCTGGACTGTGAGAGGGTGCAAGCCAGGCACCCCCCACTCCAGTGCATGCATATCATGCACCAGGCCTCTAGTCTAATATAACTCCAAAATCTAATACAATCTAATTAATACAATTCCACACACTACTCCAGACATGTTAAAATAATGAAGAATTTTCTGACTCGTTCCAGTGAGAATTAGTTGCTCGCTAAGCTCAGGTGTCACTTTGGAGCCTTTTTAAAAAAACATATTTTTATTGATTTCAGAGAGGAAGGGATAATGATAGAGATAGAAACATCAATGATGAGAAAGAATCATTCATTCACTGCCTCCTGCATGCCCCACTCTTGGGATCAAGCCTGCAACCTGGGGATGTGCCCTGACCGGGAATCGAATCATGACCTCCTGGCTCATAGGTCGACGCTCAACCACTGAGCCATGCTGGCTGGGCAACACCACTTTGGAGTCTATTAACCATAACCTTTCCTTCTGTCTCAGGTTGATTTCCTATTACAAGGATCTTAACTCTTCTTTTTTCTTTGTTTTTTCCTTTGTCTTGATAAGTTGCATTATCTTTTGCGGTTCTTCATATCTGAAAATATCATTCTACCATTACCCTTATCAAGACTTTTGCTGGCACAGAATTCTGGGTTGAAAGTAATCTTTCCTCAGAACTATAAAATCACTGATGCACTGTTTTCTGGATATATCAGTATCACCCCTCAGGTCGAAATGAAAGCTGCAGAAGCAAAGGATCTTTTTAGTTATTGTTGTTCACTGCCGGGCACATAGTAGGTACTCAATAAATATTTCTAGAATAAAATTAACATTGAAAAACATTCTGATTCTTTGTATTTTGGGATCTTCTCTTTTAGCACCAAGAATCTGAAAATTCATGAATATGTACCCTGATAAGTAAATATTTTAATCCACTGTGCTGGGTACTAAATGTTTCAATCTGAGCACATGTCTTTTAATTCTGGAAATCTTTTTGAATGATTTTATTCAAAGTTTCCTACCTTCAGACTTAACTCTTTCTGGAATTCTTATTATTTATGATGATGATATTGTTAAGCATATCTTTTTCTTATCTTTGCTGTATTTCTATTTTCTTCCTCCCAACCCTACTTTCTGCAAGGTTTCATTAACCAATTCTTTCAGTAGTGTATATATATTTGTGTGTCATTTGCATATAATTTGTAAGAGCTTCTATTTGTTCCAAGGTTTTATTCTTTTCTTTTCTTTTTTTTAAAATATATTTTATTGACTTTTTACAGAGAGGAAGGGAGAGGGACAGAGAGTTAGAAACATCGATGAGAGAGAAACATCGATCAGCTGCCTCCTGCACACCCCACACTGGGGATGTGCCCACAACCAAGGTACATGCCCTCGACCAGAATCGAACCCGGGACCCTTCAGTCCGCAGGCCGACGCTCTATCCACTGAGCCAAACCGGTCATGGCCAAGGTTTTTTTCTTTTAACAACATCTTATTTTTGTTTTACAAATGCTCTATCTTCTCGAACCTCTCCAAGGATATCCAGTAATTCATTCCAGCCCCCTCCCCCATTTTCTTCTTCCCATATAATCTTTGTGTTGTTTTTTTTTTTGTCCAAATTGCTTTTTTAGTATTTATCTGTTTGAGGCTCTGTCTTCCATAGTAAATAATTTCCTCAAATGTCTGATGACTTTGGCTCTCTGATCATTTTCAAAAGCATGGTATTAAAAACCTGAATGGAAGCAACAATGCACCTAGATGGGTACATGTAGATCATGGTCTTCGCTGAAGGGGAATCTGACTGGGCTGTTTCCATGTGAGTCTTTATTGTCCAGAGTTTTAGGTCTCTTTTGGGCTAGACAGGCTCCCATGGGAAGACACTTGTAAACAGGCCAGGGAGGTATAAACCTGCCTACCTGCCTGTCTCCAGCATTTTGGGAGTCAAGGGGATGAGCTGGCAGGAGAAGGCTGTGGTTCTCAGATTTCAGAATAACCATTTATTTAATCTCCATGTGTCTGCATATAATCCTAACTCCAACTGCGCCTGGTGTTTCCTCCCCTCCTCCACCCCAGTCCAAGTGCCCTCTAACCTGACCCTCTTCAGAGACTGAATCTGCAGTGCTCTGCCCAGGGGTGGGTTGGGGAGGGGGAACACAGAGCAGTCTGAGGTGGAAAAGAGATGTGGGGATCTAAGTGAGTTTTAAGCACATTTATGACAAATTGTCCTTCACTCTAATTTTCTAAAAGGGCGAAGGGCTTGATCTGGGCAATTCCTAAACACTTTGGTGATAGTATGACATAAATCAGATAGCTTCTCTGTTTTCCCCACTGCCGGCTTCTGATTCAGTTCTTCCTGGGTGGCTAAAGTAGATACCATTCATCCATCTGGCTTCCAAAAACTCTTTTCCTCTTTTACTTTAGCTGTCCTTGTGGGGTTGTCTTCTGAAAAATAGTGTTCTGTTATTTTAGTTAGGTCCTGGGAGAAGGCTTTGCAAACATGCATCAATCTGCCATCTTTAACCAGAAGTTTCTCATTTGTTGTTTAATTTACTTTGCCTTATTATTTTATCTGTATCTTTGAAATGTATTTCTGGCATACAATTGGATCTAAATAAATAAATAAATTTCTATATGAGTTATGAATAGTACCGTGATTACTTCTTTAGCCTGAATTGGTAAGTAATTTATGTTCCTTCTAAATGTTAACATAAGTGACTGAGAAAGATTATTTGGTAGAATCCTTATGAAAATCCTCATGGACTATATATATTTTCCTATGTGGATGCCTAAAATTTCTCATTTTATTTTAGTCCCAGTTCCTGTTATTCAATATTTTATGGACTAAGAAAAAAAAACCCCACAGAACTGGCAAAATTTAGACAAACTCTACAAACATCAAAACGGAATATAAAAATCAGCTCAAAATGTCTAGACTGATTCCTTTTAGTTCTTGTCCTCAGTGCTAAGGAAATAAAAGCTAAAACGTGTATCTTTAGAGAAATTATTAAAAGAAGATGTAGATTTAAGAGAAACAGAGAACAAAACTGTGAGAGGGGAGTAATTATGTGGACAACCGTGTAGTTGCTGGGTGGTGGCGAGGGGGCTTGAACTGCTCTGGTCGGGGGGGCCCCAGTTAGGCTAATCAGTCATGGCGACCCCATGCTCCACGGCAACTGCCTGAGGCACTCAGGGCATGGGTTTGGTACAGGACTGTCTCATGAGGGGTAGGATTAACCCCTACGTAGGGCTAATGAGATATGAGGGGTAGGATTTGCTAGGATTGTCTAACATAATGTCATGGTCTTAAGAGAGCATCACAGAAGGAGATGGCCCCACTACTCCCTTTGAAAAATGGCATGTATGGAGGTGAGATGTGAGGCCTAGGAGTTCTGTGGTCTTGCTACCAATCTGGGGATGAAACCACCCCACGATGGAGGACAGTTATGTGAGAGTCACCAAGAAACAGAGCCATGGCTACTGAAGTCAGCCTGACTTGAAGTTCATCCTACCTGAGACCAAGTGATGATGTATACATTTATTTTTTTAAACCAGTTTGAGGTAGGATCTGTTACTTGTTGTTGTTTTTGTTTTGTTTTGTTTTTTTTTAAATATATTTTATTGATTTTTTACAGAGAGGAAGAGAGAGGGATAGAGAGAACCATTGATGAGAAACATCGATCAGTTGCTTCCTGCACACCTCCTACTAGGGATGTGGCCGCAACCAAGGTACAGGCCCTTGATCAGAATCGAACCTGGGACCCTTCAGTCCGCAGGCCGACACTACCCACTGAGCAGAACTGGTCAGGGTAGGATCTGTTACTTGTAAAGGGAAGCATTAATACATAAAACATAGATATTAAACTGAATGACAGACAATCTCTGCCTCAATGTCAAAAAATGGAAAAGTATGTGTGACTGAGAGACACATACAACAAAGTTAAGGGTTCCTACACAACCTAAAAGACCATACTCTTAACAAATACAAATGCAGAAACATTCTCTGCAAATGCAAAAGCCTTCCTCATATCTCATTTATTTTAAAAAATCAGCAGAGAATTCAGTCTTAATCCTGTAAGTTGAATTGCACTGTGCTCTCAAGAATAGTGTTCCCTAACGTGAGTCTATTGGTCTTTTAGGCAAAACAATTCTCCAGCGTGAGACAGTCCCATGCACTGTATTCCTAAACCGAGAACCAATGACTGTCCCAGTGCCTGGCTACTGTGACAATGAAAATCCTCCCTCATTCACTTACCTTAAGGTGATAGGACCAGCCCCAGTTGAAATCACTAATGTAGGGGAACAGACATATAGTATATTCTTTGAGAATTTCTTCCTTCAAGATCATTTAAGAAAAACAACACCACAGTCTAAAGCAGTGATTCTTAACCTGCTGGCCCTTTAAATACAGTTCCTCATGTTGTGACCCAACCATAAAATTATTTTCATTGCTACTTCATAAGTGTAATGTTGCTACTGTTATGAATCGTAATGTAAATATCTGATATGCAGGATGGTCTTAGGCGACCCCTGTGAAAGGGTCGTTCGACCGCCAAAGGGGTCGCGACCCTCAGGTTGAGAACTGCTGGTAAAGCTTTTCATATTATAAATACGAAAATTGAGGTCCAGAGCAGCTAGGCATACACTATTCAAATGGTTAAATAACAGTATTTTCAAATGGTTAAAGGGGAATATGAACTGAGCTCATTTTTTCAGTAAGTTCACACGGAATGATTCCAAATGACAGGCATGCTATAAGACACAATATGTAGACATGGCAACATTTTATAGGATCTAATGATAAGAGTGATAGAAAAGGAAATATATTGGCATATTTCTGTTTTTAACCCACTAAGTTCTATTGAGCTAACTATAACAAGGGGAAAAGAAATATTATCAAGATATTTATCTTTCACTCTGCAAATGTTTTGTGGTATCAATACTTAATTTTCTGAGCATGGAACTGTGCTAGGCACTGTGGTCCTTGTTCTCACAGAACGTAAATTTAAAAGAAAAAAGCGACCCCAAAGATGGGTATCAGAACCATGTGATCAGTGCAGAGTACAGACAGGACTTCAGTTTTTCCAAATAAGCGAGAAAGGTTCTGCTGTGAAGGTGGCACTTGAGAGTCTCCACACTGGTGACACAGAGAGAGGGAGGAACAGTCGCCAGAGTCACCGTGAAGAGGCCACGCGGGAAGGAGAACGGCACACGGCAAGTGAGAGGGGCTCTGGGGCAGACATTGCAGGGGGAGGGGCCTGCTTAAATGAGCAGTGGAAACTGAATGGCAGGCTGAGGAGAAGACCACAGACCGATGCATGTGGAGAAGCTGCTACTAATTGTTGAGTAGTTGCAAAAAGTCATAAACGTTTGTAGGAGATTGGATGGTTGAGTGAAGTAATAAAGCAAATACTTGTATGAATGAAGAGAGTACATACCTGAAATGGCTTATCTGATTTTCTAAAAGGAAAGACAGTCTCTCTTTTATCTCCTCAAATCTCTCTTTTTCTTCCATTGAAACTGTTCCGATTCCATCAGGCCTGGAAAGCAATCAGAATCAGTCATTTATACTGATAGAACATCTACTTTTATATATTTTATATCTATATCTACATCAGCACACACATATATATTTCCTTAAACATCAAATAATTAAAAAAATGCATAGCACTCTATAGTATACATATTACTTGTGTCTACAGTGAAAATTTATTGCAGATATGTATAGCCATTTGCTTCATATTTTGACCTGGAATTAATGGAATGGAATTATTCTCTTTTAGACAGCCTTCAAGGTAAAGGATCACAATACATATTTTCCATATCTACAGAAAACAATGATTAGTCCTTGAGAATGGCAGTGAAAAGTGTTTTGTAGCGGTATCAAACATTTGACCAATTAAATGAATATCCCCTGAATGGAAATATTATTAAAAAATATTGAACGCAAGCTCAAGTGTCTTAACAGCTTCTTTTCTTAATTAAGCTAATGTGGAGTAAGGGATTTAATTTTAATTGTTGAAAGAAAAGTAGACATCTTGTTTGGATACAAGTAGTGGTTTACTGTTCCACTCTTTTTGTTTAAATTTATGTGCTTATAAATAAAAATAAATCCTTTCTAATAAAAGACAAAAAGGGTAATTAATTGTACCTCCGCTAAGCTTCCCACCAGCTAATCAGCGAGATATGCAAATTAACTGCCAACAAAGATGGCGGCCGGCAGCCCCGCAGCTGAAGTGAGCAGGAGGTTTGCTTGCTCCAGTGATGGAGGAAGCCAGGGTTCCCCGCCTGCAGCAGCCTGGCTCTGTGCTCCGAAAGCAACAGCTCCAAAAGCAACAAAGTTTCAATTATAGAAGCTAAAGAAACCCCAGATACCTGCTTTCAGCCAGCCGTGGCCTCAGAGCTGGGAGTGCCAGTGACAGCAACAATGTTTCAATTATAGAAGGTAAATAAATCTCAGAATAAAAAAAGAAAAGAAAGGAGAGGATGGGAAGTTGA
>NW_006296406.1:271791-272032 GCF_000327345.1 Myotis davidii
ATATATATATATATATATAGTGCTTGTAAACTAGTCAATTAGGATAAAAAGCAATTAAATTTTAAAGCTATACCTGTATCTCACTGACATAAAGACCTTTTATTTATATCAAAGCATCATTTAAGTTTCAAGTTTTTTTCCAATGTAGAGTAAATAATTTATTTCAGAAACTCATGTGCTGCTAGGATTTATGCTTTGAAAATATTTCTTACAATTATGGATTTAGAATTTATTCTGTAGG
>NW_006296406.1:272044-272891 GCF_000327345.1 Myotis davidii
GAGGGAGCTCTGCTCAGCCACAAGCCAGGCTGATGGCTGCCAGTACAGCGGTGGTGGTGGGAGTCTCTCTTGCCTCCTCAGCAGCGCTAAAGATGTCTGACTGCAGCTTAGGTCTGCTCCCCGCTGGTGCCGGGCTGCCAGAGGGATGTCTGATTGCCAGCTTAGGCCCAATCCCCTGGGGAGCGGGCCTAAGCCAGCAGGTGGTCATCCCCTGAGGGGTCCCAGGCTGCAAGAGGGCACAGGCCGGGCTGAGGGACCCCCCACCATGTGCACAAATATTTGTTCACCAGGCTTCTATTATTTTAATAACAACACACAAAGAGAAAAGACCATCAATGTTGCAAGATTTTTGTGTTTAACCAATATCCATATGGAATCAATATGAATTTTTATTAGGACTTTTAAAAGTAGCTATGAGGATGAAACAGAAATTTTCTTTTACTAAGATTAGCATATAAAATATAATATATATCTAATGGCATGGATTTTAGAATTTATTCTGTATCAATTTAAGTATCTGGTATATTGCAAAAATATGAAAATATAAATTTTAATTGTCTTTGTTAATACAGAGAAAAGGTATAGTAATCTCATATACATTACAACATCTATATATTTCAACAAAATAAATCTTTTTGCATTTAATAACACCAATAATTTCTTCTCCATTAGTTCATTTTTCTAAAAATTATATTTTAATTTCCAAAAGATTTATGCATTTCATTCCAATTTACTGATTTTAATGTTTTTGTGAAAATAGGTAGAAACAAGAACTATGAAAAACAAATTCTTAAAATAACTTTCCAATGAGATTTTTATTTGATATTCCATTGTTTCATATATATAT
>NW_006296406.1:273143-283202 GCF_000327345.1 Myotis davidii
AGGGAAAGGTCAATTATTTCACTACATAATCAGAATAATACATCACATTTTCCCCATCAGAATGCATGTGAATGTTCACTAAAGAAAAACTAATGGCAAAATATTGGTCTTTCAAATATTTTTAGGAAGAAGAAAAGAAAGTCTGGTCTATAAATTATAAAGCAATTAAGTATGAGCAAGCTCCCAGGTTTTATAATTTGATAATGGATTTTTTTTTCACATATTACTTCAGAGCCAATTCTCATTGAGGAAATAATAACACAAAACCCAGACTGCAACCTATGAATGGATACACATTGACAATGATGCCAAAAGTTCAGCCAGAGAGCTCTATTTTACCCATCAATCTGGGAATTTTGACATTCCAACAAAAACCATAACTACATTACGCTATCTTATATATAGCAATAAAAACGCATTCCACAAAGTTGCAGGTGGTTATTTCACTAAACACACTTATGCAAACTTGATAGAAAACAGCAAAGAACGCCGTCCTGATCACTGACATGACCCTTGGCTTTGCTCTTTGATGTGCCACATGGTCCTGTCACTGAGAACTTACTTCCCTGGGGCAACTGCCTACCTGGAGTGGAGTCAGGGCTTCAGGCAATGAAAAGCAAGGAAGGTAAATCAAGGGAGCGTCACTCATGTCGATCTTCACCAAGATACAGACCATCATACACAGGGAAGGGTCATCATTTTGCTGAGTTTATTACTAAATTAGGTACATATCTGACCGATTAAACACAACATTTAATGCTGTGGAATTGCTCTTATTCACATGTTCTTATTCTGAATATTAGGTATATGAAGTGGTGTTCTGTGTCTAAATTGTTGGGAATAAATGGCAACTTCGCTGCAGTCAAGCCTGAAGGTAACAGCTCCTTCTAAAATGATTCCTCCCAATAAATGAAAATACTTCCTGTGTCAATAATATTTTCCTGTCATCATCATCATCAAAACAAACGGAGTAATTATCAATGACAAACTCTTAAATATGAGGTTTGTTCTGTGCTAGCTGCTTAATATGCAGAACAACAAAAAGTGCTCACAGCAACCCTTTCTGTAGTCTCCAAGGAAGGAGGCTGCTAGGGTCCAGGGAGGTTAGGCTACTTCCCAAGGTCACACAGCTGGGTGCCAAAGCACAGACTTTTTCATTTCAAAGCCAGTGCTCTTAATGTCCATGTCTTATTCCCCCCGCGCCCATTTGCACAGAAAAGAATAAAGAGCAATTTTTAAAGACCCATTAGGAAATGGAAGCTTTATTTGAGAAGCAATAATGGCGGCACTATTTTAAATACATGTACTTCAGACATTTTCTATGTTATGTGTATTAAAAGGCAAAGAATTTAAAAATTAACACAACTTTAAATACCTATCATCGAATCATTGAGTCAATTAAAAAAGACCTTAAAAAGGAAGTCCTAGAGAATGTACTCTTTCAGACACTACAGAATATGTGATTGCAGAAGCCTTGAGGAAAACATGAACTAGTTATATTTAATGACTGTTTATCAAGTAGACTCAGGGTAATAAGAGACTTAAAATAACAGGTTCATAAACTCAGTTATAAAGTAATGTCTATCAGCTGTGCCTTCAAGTCATATCCAGAACCTGACCAGCCCTCACCACTTCCCCGGCTTCCCCTCGGGTTCCAGCCATCAGCTCTCCCCCGAGTACGATGCCAGCCCCCTTGGTCTCTCCTCTAGTCTCTTGGCCGAGCATTGGCAACACACAGTTGTGAACCCTTTTCAAGCATCAGTCATCTCTTTATAATGGGGGCGGTCATTTTAAAAGCTGAAGCCCTTAGAATGGTCTACGAGACTATGTGATCCTCCTACCCCACACTGGCTCTCTGACCTCTTCCCCTTCCAGCAAGTCCTGTCACTCCAGGTACCCTGGCCTCCTTCCTGGTTGCAAACATATGAAGTATGCGCTGGCTCGGGGCCTCTGCATGGCTGTCTCCACTGCCTGGGAGCTCTTTGCCTAGGCACACACACAGCTGGCTCGCTCCCTTCTCCTCTCTATGGATTTGACTCAGGATTAGCGAGGTTATCTCTAATCATCCCGATATAAAGGTAGAGTCTCTCTCCTTCCCATAGGCCTCTTTTCCTTTACCAGGCTTTTGTGCTTGCCACTTTACATAAGGCTGTCATCCAACATGTGGCATATTTATTTATTTGTTTATATTCTGCCTCCTTCATGCTATACCTCTAGCGCTTAGAGCATCTTGTTGATGCTCAATAATACATAAATGCCAAAGAAATGAATGAGTGGTATACAGACTATAAAAATATCAGTTATATAAGAGTATGAGAATTCATGAATTAGTGCTATCATAAATATTGCTTATTAATGTTAATATGGCATAAATCATTTGGAACATTTGTTATATAACAGTAGATAAAATAGGATTTTTTTTTTTTGGAAAAGCAAACAGAGGCAGGTATTATAGTTAAGTATTCTGGGTAAAAAGATCTCTAACAAAAGTTAGCACGTATTTACTGGTACACAGCAGAAAATTTTCAGTGTTTACCTGCCGTTTTAATTATTAGTGAAATGATTTACTTTAAATCTCAAGGATAAATTTTTTCCCTGCGATAATAAAAGTAAAAAGAACAATGCCTCTTTGACAATGATTAAAAGACTGTGAAAATGTGGTTACTGAAAATTCTAATATAAAAGACCAATTTTCTTATTTGAATGTTAATTTGGGTTTAACTCTGTACTTATAATTAAATAGTAAAGTGGTTCCGACGAGAAAGAAAAGTATTCTCATATATCAAGATTTAATATTTTGTTTTTTTTTCCTGGGGCCAATAGTTATTGAAACTACATGATTTAATAAAAGCAGAGTGTTCTCTGAAAGAAGTTCAAGTTATGAACAAATTATAAAACGCAGTGGAACAGTAGATACATCTTTTAATTATAGATATTGTCAAATAAGTAATGACATGGCACTTCCTGCTGGCATTACACAAGCAGTTGAGCACCGAATGCAGTTGTGTCTATGTTAATTATATTCGAAGATTCTTAAAAAACAGAATTCATACAATAGCACCTTCTGCAAGTATCGCTTAATGGGTTTGATCTTACATCTGCCTCTGGGTCACATTCTGTTTTAGGAGAAACTATCACACCTTTATTTTCCACACGCTCTCTTTTCTGAAAGCCAGATTCATCCAAAAAATAGTTCCCACTCAGTACGAAGGCCTATACAAATGAATTTCATTAAATTCCTCCCTGATCTAAAGGATTTTATCATTTGTGCTATTTGTCAAGCTGACAAATTAGGCATTTAAAAATAAACAGAATCCTTTATGTATACTGGACATCTTGGCATGGTTACCAATTCCTTCTGTAATGAGTACAACATAAGCTCTAAAGGGACACATTTTTTTAAAGACAACTACCAAAAAAACAAAACAAGAGGGATAAACAGTGTAAATGATCCATTTTCTATGATCTTCGTGGCTTTTGGGATAGTTCAGATGAGAAATGAGTTTCTATGAAGTTAAAGGATGATTAGACTATAGCTCAAGAAAGATCGAAGAGAAAGGGTATCAAACTGGATAACAGAGTCAGGCACTTGAGCATAAGACAAAGGATCAATGAGGGACTCTTCCATATTCATATATGGACTAATCTGGTAGCTTCACCTCCCTTAGTTGAACTGTTTACAGTTCACACATTTTATAGTCCTTTTTTTCCAATCTAACACCAAATTTAAGAGACTCCTAAGGCCAATAAAAATGAATTTTGGCATATTTAATAACCATTTTATCTACCTACGTAAGTTGGAGTAAAGAGGTCTTACTGGCTGTCGACATGTTTTCATAAACAGTGGTCCTGTGATAAACTCCAACTAAAAGGGTAAAATTGCCCAAGTATTTTGTGAACAATACAAATTGTAAGACCTTTTTGGAGGATCATAGTGCAATCAAGGTGTATTAAAGAGTCTGAGAAGCCTGATAATAAAGAAATCTGCTTAACTTTGTTTTTAAATATATATATTGTTATTGACTTCAGAGAAGAAGGGAGAGGGAGAGAGTTAGAAACATCAATGAGAGAGAATCATTGATCGGTTGCCTCCTACATGCCCCCTACTGGGGACTGAGCTTGCGACCCGGGCATGTGCCCTTGACCAGAATCAAACCTAGAACCCAGGACCCTTCAGTCCGTAGGCAGACGCTCTGAGCCAAACCGGCTAGGGCAGAAATTTGTTTAACTTTAAACAACATGTCCCAAAGTTACTTAGTCACGGGAGCTCCTCAAAATTCCCACTTCAGCGCTGATGAGCGGTTTTTTTTGTTTTGTTTTTAATGAAAACTATATCTTCTAGGTTATTTTCTCAATCACTTTCCTCAGCTGAGTAGGTAGATGCTCGGGAGTAAACGTGACCTTGTCTTTATCATCTCTAGGAGTCTGCATACGGCCTGGGACAGAGTGCTCAGGAAGCCAGTGAGTTGAATAAAGACATCGGAACTACCACTGTACAGAAAAGCCTGGAAATTGATGAGAGGTTTTCTTCCCCCTCCCCCCGACCACCCCCTCCCTTCCCAAGCCATGAGGTAAGTTTGCATGTCCTGGCAGTTTGGTGGTTTGGGGTTAAAGACATTTTTCAAGCAAGTGGACAAATGACTAAGTTTATGGTGCTTTGGGGTTCCTTATAGGGCTCTGTTCACCTGCCCTCTCCTATACATTCCATCGTAGCTTCCTCTAACAGATGAGAAGGGGAGAGAAACCTAGAGTGTGGTATTTCTGAATTGTCAATTCTGCCTGCAGCACAGCAGGTAAAAGTCACTTTGCACTTTGTGTATTTCCCACCAATATCCATTTGTGAACAGAATAAAAAAGAGAGGAAGGCACAGCATGAGAATAAGAAATGATGGAAGAGGAAGGAGAAAAATCTCTTATTTTTGTTTCCCCAACTTATAACACCTCCTACTGTTTCAAATATAATGACATATTATTTAGTTGGTCATATAGTATATAATCAGATTCCTTTTATTTCCCTGAAATTTTACAAATCCAGAGAAGACATTAATTTGACCCCTTCACATTCACTGAGATAGAAGAAATAGTTTTTCTATGAGAGAATATTTTTAAGACAATTTTAAAATTATTCTTCTCTTTTTCCAAACACGCCTCCCTCCTACTCCTTTCCTTATTTGAATTTCCTACCACATTCTATTTTTTTTGGAGGTTTTTAAAGAGCAGACATTTCCACAGAGAAAGCAATACCTGGCACTGTGAAGGTATGTGATCCTGTCATGTAGTTATTGTGTTAAGGTAACAAATGATATGCTAAGGACAGTTACAAAGATGTCTGATAGCTCACCTGACTTGCAACCAAACTCACAAACATTCTTGGACTAATCCAAATTAAATCACTGCCGCACACAGCTCTAAAATTCAGGGGAAACAAAACACCGAGAGATTTTATACTAAAAATAAAAAATATTAATGTCAGCGAGTGTGTTCTCTGATGCCAACATCACCCTCTGCCACACAGCTAATATTAGTATTTTTCTTAAAAGACATGTTTTTTAATTAAAGGACTACATACAAACTATAATGTGGATGGAGGAATTCAGAAAAACACAGACACAAAAATTAAAATTTCCTATAAATGTCCCAACTATAAATAACTGGCAGTACCATTTTGTAAATATAATTCTAGTTCCTATTCTATAAATCTATGGATATTATTGTACATTCTGATTTATAAGGTGATTCTTTTAATGAACTGTAAATATTTTTAACATTATTTAAATATTCTAACGTATACTTTTTAGTGGAAGGATATTATTTCATTATTGGAATGTACCACCATTTATTAATAGAATACTTTATTAGTAAAAATATAGACATTTTCTCCCTTTGTTTTTCCTACCATAAATTCTGCTGCAATAACAAATCTTACACATAGATATAATTATCTTTATTGTTGAAAGTATTACAGATATCCCCCTTTTAAGAGATTAACCAAAGAACTTATATGCATATATGCATAACCTATGGACACAAACAATACTACATATATTTTAACCCACCTCTAATTGTTTCCTTGGGATATATTTCTGAAAAAAAATATTTAATATATTTTTATTGATTTTGGGAGAGAGAGAGAGAGAGATTGAAACATCAATCTGCTGCCTCCTGCATGCCCACTACTACGGTTTGAGCCTGCAAGATGGGCATGTGCTCTGAATGGGAATCGAACCAGCGACCTCTTGGTGCATGGTTTCATGCTCAACCACTAAGCCACACTCTGAAAGTATATTGCTAGGTTGAATGGTGCTATCAATTGAATTGTGTCCCTCCTTCAAATTTATACCTTGAAGTCCTAACTGCCAATGTGACTGCATTTGGAGATAAGGTTTTAAGGAGATAATTAAGGTTAAATGAGGTCATAAGGGTGAAGCCCTAAGCTGATAGGATTGGTGGTTTTATAAAAGGTAGAAGAGTGAGATCTCTCTTCTATTACACAAGGTCCCAGAGAGAAGGCAATCAACTGCAAGCCAGGACAGTCTTCCCCAGAACCCGACCATTCTGACATCCTGATGTCAGAGTTCCAGTCTCCAGAACTGTGAGAAAATAAATTTCTGTTGTTTAATTTATGATGTTTTGGTATGGCCAAGATAACCAAGACAAATGGAATATTATTGGGCATTTGATACATATTGCAAAAGTGCTTTTTAAGAAAGCACTTATCAGCTTATACTCTGACCTATAGTCCATGAAATTATTAACTGCCCTGCAACTTCATCACCCATGGTCTTTTATCATTTGTTAAGATAATTTTCAACTTTATACATAAAAAGACTCTTTCACTGTTTTAATACATTAATTTCTATGGTATAAAATGACACAATCTTGCTGGTTATATAGGGTCTTTCTGTGGGCCATAAAAACCATTGCATTTAATTAAGAACATTTAATTTTGAACTCTGCTTATGAAGTGTCCCGTGTCACTTGCAAAATGTGTAAACAGATGGCCAGGTCATTCTTTTACTTACTGGACAAATATGTATTGAGAACCTAGTTAGGTCCTGGGGATACAATATAAGCACAACAGAAGTGATCCCTACCCTAATGGAGTTTATAGTAAGGAAAGGCATAAAAAAGAAAAATCAGACCAAAAGCGTACAATTACATTTAAGAAGGGTAGTGCACAGACCTGATGTGGTTTAGATTTTTAGGGCCTGATGCATTTTGGGAACGAGAGTTAAGCTGAGGGAAGAGGGTGAGCAGCAGTTAACCGGGTGGAACCTGCAGCAGAGGGGTCCTGGGAGGTTCTCCACAGAGATGTCTCATTTTCCCAAAATGCCAATTTCATCATGTGACTTCTGCTCCTAATAAAGTCAACTTACTTGTTACTCTCCAAATCCCTCTTCACTACAAAACACCCAGACACTGAATAAATTATAGCAGGCACACCGTTAAATGTTGTACTATTCTTATAACAAGTAAAAAAGAAGTTATCCAAAAGGCAGGAAAACAAAAATTGAGTCAGGAGCTAAAACCGAAGTAGGAGTGAACGTCAACACCAGAGCTGCCTTGGAAACAAATGCTGACACCAAGGGCTCTTTACGGCTATGCTCAAAGGACTGGGCCACCGGGTCGGAGACCTAAGGTGCCCGGGCCACTAAACCTGAGATGCCTGTGAATAGGACCCTTGAATAGGCTGTGCTGTCAGTGAAAGGATGGCTAGAAAGAATAAAAAATCTCGCAAAGGGAGGCAACAAGGAAGCCTGCCTGTATCCACCACATTTATAGACTGAGTGAAAAGGTCTTTTCTGAGAATATGCATCATAGGCCTGACCTCATTGTATTGAGTACTACTGTGCAGGCAAGGGGTCTCCAAAATGAGGGAATACAGTAGCTCCAGCAGCACCCAATCACCAACTAAAGCAAGAGCAAATCCTCTTTGGAGGAAAGCATTTTCAAATAGGCCTTATAGCACTCCCACAGATTGATTTCAAAGATATGTGTTTAGTACAAAAATGCTAGCTGAATAAAAAATGGTGACCATAGCTTAAACATTGGCAGGAACAGTAGCTATTTATAACTAAAATACCAGACAACATAAACATGTCAGCAAGGAAGAAGGTGATTGGAGTGAAATGTTCTAACTTCTACAGGAAGACAGGAAATTTTATGATTAGTATAAGACTTTAAAAATATACATATGGCCTGGCTGGAACCAAGAAGTCAGAGTATGATTCCTCATCAGGGCACATGCTGGGGTTGCGGGCTTGAGGCACCTAATAGATGATGTTTCTCTCTCATCAATGTTTCTATCTCTCTATACCTTCCCCTTCCTTTCTCTCTAAAAATCAATAAACACATATATTTAAAAAAAGACAAAAAACATACATATGACAAAATCTCAAATGTTGGACAATGTAAACTACTGAAGAAAAAAAAGCAAAAAAAAAAAAAAAAGCTTACAAATGTGAGCCAAAAAAGGAAAGCCAAAAATGGTAGAAATAAATTTACTTATATAAATACACGTACTGTGAATGGACTGAATTGATTTAAAAAAAATGTCATGTTGGATAATTAAATCAGAATCTAGTTTGCTATTTATAAGATGCACTAAAATACAAGAATACAGAAAAGCTAAACGTATGAATAAACACATAGCAGACAAATACTCACCAAAAGGCTAACATTAATAACTATCCAAATACACTTTAATGAAAAATACATTATTAGTTATAAAGAGGGCCACTAAATAATAATTTCTGTTCACTAGGAAGATTAAATAATTTTAAACTTAAGTGCGGTGATGAAGCAGCTTCAAACTACAGAAAAATTTGGCAGAAGTAACAGGAAGACGCCAATGACAGTGGCGGTCTCCACTCCACCTTGGTCACAAGCCCACAGATCAAACAGGCAAACAAGAAGAGTTTAGAAGATCTGAACCACGTGAATCCTGCTCGTCCTACTAAGCTACAGATAGACTTTTTTCAGGCAATATGAAACATTTACAATATTTGGCTATAAAGAAAGTCTCTCAGCAAGTTATGAAGAATCAGTATCACACAGATTACATTCTATGAATAGAAATAAATTAGGTCAGATATCAGTTCTCAGGGAAAAAACAAAAAAGTTTCACTTTCTTAGAAGTTTAAAACTACAATGATAAATAGCCCTTTGTCAAATAGAAGTTATAATGACAAGTTAGAATTACTTAAGAGTGAATTTTAATCAAATATTACACATAAAAATTTATATATGTAGTAAAAGCAGTAATTGGTGGGAATCTTCAATGCTTATGGTATAAAAGAAGAAAAGCTAATTAGTAACAGGAAGTTAGCAAAAAATAACACAAGAAAGGAGAAATAATGAAATTAAAGACAATCCTATCTAATAAAAGAGAAACATGGTAATTAGCGTACGACCGCTACCCTTTCCATTGGCTAATCAGGGCAATATGCAAATTAATTGCCAGCCAAGATGGCGGCCGGTAGCCAGGCAGCTTAAAATGAACATGAGGCTTGCTTGCTTCAGTGACGGAGGACTCCAACGTTCCCTGCCTGCCTTGCTGGCCTCTGAGCCTGCAGTTTGAACATTGTAACAAATATAGAAGCTAAAAAAAACCCCAGAAACCAGTTTTCAGCAAGCCAGGATCTCAGAGCTGGAGTTGATACAGAGTTTCGATTATAGAACCTAAACAAACCAGATACCTACTTTCAACAGCTGAGGCCTCAGAGCTGGAGCCAAGGCTCAGAGCTAAAACTGAGAATAAAAAAAGAAAAAAAGAAAAAAAGAGGGGTTGGGAACTTCAGTCCCAGCCTGAAAACAGCCATCATCCCCTCACCCAGGCTGGCCAGGCACCCCAGTGGGGACCCCAACCCTGATCCAGGACACCCTTCAGGGCAAACCAGCCAGCCCTCACCTGTGCACCAGGCCTCTATCCTATATAGTAAAAGGGTAATATGCCTACCAGCACTGGGATCAGCAGAGCCGCGAGGCCTCCTGGCACCGGGATCAGCGTGACAGGGGGCAGCGCCCAAACCCCCTGATCACCCTGCGGCTCTGTGGGTG
>NW_006296406.1:283410-285157 GCF_000327345.1 Myotis davidii
CTGGGTGTGACGGGGGTGGTGCCGCAACCTCTCCATCGACCCTGCCTTCAGTGTGACAGGGGGCGGCGCCCCAACCCCCAATCGGCCCCACCCTGAGTGTGACTGGGGGTGGCATCGCAACCTCCCGATCCACCCTGCTCTGTGCATGACAGGGGGCGGTGCCCCAACTCCCCAATTGGCCCTGCTCTGAACCCGACCAGGGGCTGCACCTAGGGATTGGGCCTGCCCTCTGCCACCCGGGAGCAGGCCTAAGCCAGCAGGTCGTTATCTCCCGAGGGGTCCCAGACTGCGAGAGGGCACAGGCCAGGTTGAGGGACCCTCCCCACGCCCCCATCCCCCGAGTGCACAAATTTTTGTGTACCGGGCCTCTAGTATTTAATAAAATGGTTGACTACAAAAAGGGGTACACAGAGAAACTTAAAGCGTGATGGAACTGTTCAGAATGACACTCGTGAGGTGAATATATGATTCTGTGTTCGTCAAAACCCACAGAACTATATGAACTGGCCAGCACAGAACGTGAGCTTTACTGAATACAAACTTAAAGAAAACAAACCACCAGGATGTCGAAGGGTCTCAGGATGGAATGCATATTGTGACAAGTGACACTAACTGTATTGCATGACATAACCTCACTAACGAGAGCGGGGGAGAACAAAAGCTGTCCTAGTGAACAATGTTTGGACTGGAAACTATAAAGCTACTGACTAAAAGGCCTGTACACAAACACTGAACTCTAAGTAAAGAGATGGTGGCTGGGGGAAGCCAGGCTTCTCGCTGTTAAAGAGAGAAGCTACCGACAAGCAAGAAAGGAAGGATAACCTGGGCTCTGTGGTATTGTACTAGAGTTGGAGACATCAAGATGGACTAACGGGTTAGTGCACGAACATCTATAGCCTGGCTCTGTCCAGTGAGAGGGCCTGGAAGCAATGACAACCTAGTAGCAGTGAGCATATCCATCATCCCGATCTTGTTTTCTAAATACCATCGGTAATAATAAAAGTGTAATATGCTAATTAGACTGGAGTCCTTCCGGACAACCTTCTGAATGAAGCCGGGGCTGAGAGGGAAGCCTGGGTCTTGGGTGCCAGAAGGAAGCTGGTGACGGCAGCTGGGGGAAGGAAGGCCTACTCTTGCATGATTTTCGTGCATCAGGGCCTCTAGTTCTTTAATAAAAGGAATTAGGGCTCATTGGAGAGATGGTTGATTCTAGGCGGAAGCAGGGAAAATATAAGATGAGCTTGGGGCATGTTTTAGTACAAGAAAGACAGAAAATGCTCAAAGTCACTAATCATTGGAGAGATGCAAATTAAAAGGACAATGAGATATCATCTCACACCTGTTAGAAACCATCAACAAATCAACGAACAATTAAGTTTTGGTGAGGATGTGGAGAAAAGGGAATGCAGACTGGTGTAGCCACTGTGGAAAACAGTATGGAGTTTCCTCAAGAAGTTAAGAATTTAGGAATTTCCATTTGACTCAGTGGTCCCACTTCTAGGAAAATATCCTAAGAAACCTGAAGCACCAATCAGAAAGAATATATGCACCCCTATGTTCATAGCAGCGCAATTTACAATAGCTAAGATCTGGAAACAGCCCAAGTGCCCATCTGCAGATGAGTGGATAAAAAAGCTGTTGTACATTTACACAATGAAATGCAACACAGCTGTGAAAAAGAAAGAACTCTTACCATTTGCAGCAGAATGGATGAACCTGAAGAGTATGATGCTAAGTGAAATAAGCC
>NW_006296406.1:285333-288151 GCF_000327345.1 Myotis davidii
TGGAAGCATGGGACAGACTGATGATTTCAGAGGGGAGATGAGGAAGGGTGGGGTGAGGAGTGATTAACCGGGAAACTTATATGCACATATCCATAGCCCATGGACACAGACAATAGAGTGGTGAAGGCCTGGGAGTGTGGGGAGGAGGGGGTCAATGGGAAAGAAAAAAACAAACAATGGGGACGTCAATAATACTTTTCAACAAAAGTGCTAAAAAAACACAAAAAACCACCACAAAACCCAACAAACCCCACAAGGATGGGGCACATCACAGGGAGTCGGCCTGAAAGAGCTCTCACTGGCTCAAGCTAGAACAATTTGAACAACAGAGCAAATACACCAGTATTGGATTACAACCCAAAGTATAAAGGAATTATATATGAATCCATATTGATATAAATGGTGGACCAAATAATTAGAGAGGAGAGGACACAAATCTTCCTCACAGAAGATTACTTCATAATGTATATAGCTAATCCTCCCTCCAAGGAAGTGGGAGGACTAGCTACATAGTTAGTTATATGTATATTGGAGGCCGGGTGCACGAAATTCATGCACACGGGGTGGGGGGTGGGGGTCTCTCACAGTCCGGGAGCCCTCAGGGGATGTCTGTCCCTATGGGGAGCGGGCCTAAGCCATCAGTCGAACATCCTTAGTGCTGCCGCAGAGGCGGGAGAGGCTCCCACCACCGCTGCTGCGCTGGCCAGCCATGAGCCCGGCTTCTGGCTGAGTGGTGCTCCCCCTGTGGGAGCGCTCTGACCACCAGGGGACAGCTCCTTCATTAAGCATCTGCCCCCTGGTGGTCAGTGCGTGTCATAGTGACCGGACATTCTGCTGTTTGGTCGATTTGCATATTAGCCTTTTATTATATAGGATATTTAGTACATATTTAATTCCTCTCTCCCCTTGTGTGTGAACTGCGCTTAGTCACTTGCTTCCTAGTAGTATGAAGAAAGCAAAATACCTTCACAGTGGAGAAACCTGGCAAACACCACGTTAACCAAGTGACCAAGGTGAACATGGCTAGTGATGTCCTGTGGATACCATTACTCCTTGACAGAAACAGAAGAAAAGGTATTTCATCCCTTCAAAATCCCATAACCCCAGTCTAGTCATGAAAATGTCAGAGGAATCAAATTGAGGAATGTTTGACAAAATACTTGGCCAGTACTTTTCAAACTGTCAACACCATGAAAACCAAGGAAAGGCTGAGAAACTGCCACAGATCAGAGAAGACATGACAACAACATGCAATGTTGTATCCTGAGTTGAATCCTAGAACACAAAAAAGGACATTAATTTAAAAAATGGACTGATGATTAGCCAACAGTAAAGTACCAGTGTTGGTCTCTTAGTATTGACAAATGTACCATGGTAATTATGATGACAACATTAGAGAAAACTGAAATACAAAAGCTCTTTGTGCTATCTTTTCAGTTTTTCTGCAAATCTAAAATTACTCTAAAATAAAAACTTAACTTTAAAAAAATTCATGAAATGGAAAAAGAAACAAGAGAGTTCAACAAAGCCAAAGTTGCAATCTTTGAGAAGAGTTTATAAAAGTTTACAAACTTCTGGTAAGATCGACTGAAGAGAAAGAGAGAAGGGGGAAGAATAAAGAATGGGAAAGGGGAGATGTTTGGAGATAGAGAAAAGCATCTGAAATGCACTATTTCCTAGAAAATTATAACCTGATAAACTTACTGAAGAAATAAATGGGAAGCCTGAATAGTTCTTTAACTACAAAAGAAACGGTGCAATAGTTAAATATCTCTCCACAATAAGTCCCCACACCCAGATGGTTTTAAATAGTTCTTTTTTTAAATGTAATTTTATTATTGACACTATTACAGATGTCCCCCATATTCCTCCTCTTTGTCAACCTCCTCCAAGCCCTCTCTCTCTCCCCTGCCCTTCAAAGATGAGTTCGTGATCAACTTAAAAACACACAAAACAAGTTATTTGCCCGGCTGGTGTGGTTGAGCATCGTCCCATAAACTGAAGGATCATCGGTTCTATTCCTGGTCAGGGCACATGCCAGGTTTGTGGGCTTGATCCCCAGAAGGGGTTGTGCAGGAGGCAACAGATCAATGTTTTTCTCACCCTCTATCTTCCTTTCTCTCTAAAATCAAAAACATATAAAAGAAGAAGGAAAAAAAACTGAGTTCTTTGAATATCATCCAGAACAAGCAGGCAAACTACCCAACTCATTTTATACGGCTGCAATGACCTGTATACCAAACGCTGACACAAACAGCATGATAAACAAAAATCACAGGCCAATCTTGAGCATCAACATAGATCTGAAAATCCCAAACTGATGGGAAACAGTAATGGTAAGTGCTATACATGTATATACATACATAGCTTGTTTTGCTTGATTGTTTCTAAGTAACAGAATTACATATGCACTATGTTCTTTAAAAAGTTTAGTATGTTAGCAAACTCCATGGAAAGCCAACTCAAGAACCCCAATTCTTTTTTTTTAAATATATTTTTATTGATTTCAGAGAGAAAGGGAGAGGGAGATAGAAACATCAATAATGAGAGAGAATCATCAATTGGCTGCCTCCCTGCATGCCCCCTACTGGGAATCAAGCCCACAGCCTGGGCATGTGCCTTTGCCTGGAATCAATCCTAGGACCCTTCAGTCCGCAGGCTAACGCCAGACCAGCTAGGGCAAGAGCCCAAATTCTTTACCCCTCCTAATGATGCTCAGAAGGCTCTGAAGATCTCAAGTTCAAGACAAGTTAACCAGAGGAGTAGCTCTTCTACTCCTTGTTAACCTGGTCTATGTTCTAACATAAACTGACTCTTT
>NW_006296406.1:288166-291492 GCF_000327345.1 Myotis davidii
CTTCCCCTGGCTCGTCCTCAGCGATTCACCTTCAGCAGGCTCTTTTCTGCACTGTTTCAGAAAAACCCAGGCAGGAGCTGTTTGCTGTGAATGAATGGTGTGAAGGGAAAACAGAGGAGAGTGATTAAGTAACCTTAGTAACGATTCGCCAAGTTCTGGTCTGGCGACTGCTTACCTTGAACAATGGGTTCTTTACTCCTGTTCAGGCTGAGTCTTGGCCATGCCCATATTAGGCCCACAGTGTTTCCCAGCAGCATGGGAGGGGGGTGGGGTGGGGGTGGGGTGAAATAGCCTCACCATGGCTCCTCCTACTGATCATGGACAGCACATGAGGTGAGGCACCTACTCACTGCTTCCCAGTCGCATCCTCCTACTTGCCACTTGTTGAGAGTATGCTGCTGTAACAACGACACCCTCAAAGTTCACCTCTGTGCTGTCGGTCTTCTACACAACAATTCCCCAAAGCTTACTTAACTACTGTACTGTACATGAAATATCACCAACTTGATATTTAAACGCTATTTCATCATTTACAAAGTGTTTACATGATTTACGTGACCTACTTAGGAGCCATGTAAAGGTAGACAGCATTAACGTTATTAATCACAATGAAGTGATGAGAAACTGAGGCTCAGACCATTTGAGTAAAATGAAATAGCTCTTAAGTAGAATCACCGGGAGAGGAAGACTCCTAGCTCACTGGTATTTCCAAGGTACCAAGTTTCTCCCCATACCATTCACTGTGTGGTTTTTGTCTGTCTTGTTTTGAAAGGCATAATTATCTTGCTTGAGTACTGAACTCGAGGTTGGGTGGAAGAGATATTGCTGCTGGGAAAGTCTGAGGCAGATCTGGGATTGTTCTAGGTTTCCGATATTCAAAAAAGAACCCTCTGTGCAGACTGCCAAGGCACTCAGTGATAACTGCCCTTCAACCTTTGCACACACACAGCATGTAGAAGGGAATCCGTCAGATTGGCCACATTGATGAGGATAACCTTGCTTTGATAGTTGATCTGATTGTTCACTTGTCCCAGAAGTAAATCTCCAGATTTAGGATTTGTATAGCATTTATGCTTAAGTTCTCTATGCCATATATCCAAGACTAGAATTAAGAAGTGATAATGACTCGCCCTGGCCCAGTAGCTCAGTTAGTTAGAGCAGTGGTCGCCAACCTTTCGGACCTCACAGACCACCAGTGGTCCGTGGACCACCAGTTGGGCAACCGCTGGGTTAGAGAGTCATTCCGAAATGCCTAGGTTGTAGGTTTGATCCCCAGTCAGGGCACATAGAAGAGGCAATTGTTTCTCACATTGATGTTTCTTCTCTCTCTCTCTCTCAAAATCATATCCTTGGGTGAGGATTTAAAAGAAGAAAAAGAAAATAGACTCTCTCTCTCTCTCTCTCTCTCTCTCTCTCTCTCTCTCTCTCTCTCATCAATAAAATCAATAAATAAAAAATGAAAAAAGTAGTAATGTAGTAATGAGGGGGCTGAGGGCTGGTTGAGGTGGGCAAAGGCAGGGGGTGGGTAAAAATGGAGACATCTGTAATAGAGTCAACGATAAATATAAAGTAAAAACACATGGTGATTATGATTCTTAATGATCCTACTTGATGTGGTTATCTATGATTTTGCTAAAAATGCATCATTGTCTCAAAAATTAGAAGCAGGAAGATGACCATACTTTCTGAGGTGATAGGTAAAAAGATGGAGGTTTCGTGATATGATGTGACTGATACCCATAAAGACTGCCCACCACTCTGTGCCCTGGAACCCACAGAAAACAGGGATTCCTGTCTGCTGCAGCCTGTACTGGAAGCTGGCACGTCTGAGCGGCCCCTTCCCTGTGCACCGAAGAGTCAGTGAACGCACCGCGGATCTTACATTACACGGAAACACAAAAGCCATTTTGCGTCGCTGCTGTTGTTTCTCCACCCTCAGCCTGACTTACAAAACCAAGATGTATAACCGCACAGATCAACCTAGAACTTTGCCCCCCGATGCATTGTCTCTGCAAGTCTTTTTCTCCCGCCTGTCGGTCCTGGGGGCACCATGGCTGAGCGAGTGGCTGTGTTATTCACGATGTGTGTCGCTCTCATCCCAAGGAGCGTGTCTGTTTCTGTCCTTGACTCACTTTTTCTCTCTCCCTTTCTTCCCCCCCCTCCCCCCTCTCTTTCTCAGTCCCAGCACCAGCCAGGCCTTTTCTGTTGAGCTCTATTCTTTTATTCCCGAGACACTCTGAGTGCTATTCAGAGATGTGTCTGCACAGAACGCACACACCCAGAGCACTCGACGCCGGGGAAGAGGACGTGCTTCCGAGAAACTTCCCGCCAGACAGCTCTGCTGTCCTTCACATCAGCCACGAACAAAAGGCAATCTTTTTTCCTGCCCATTGTTTGCGAGAGGTAGTTCAGGCAATGAATGAAATGACTCTCTCCGTGTGTGTCTTGACAGATGAAAAAATGATCATAAAAGGAGACGATGGCAAACTCTGACTGGAAAGCCAGACTTGACATTGACAGTGTTTTTAATGAAAATCTGCTGCAGATATCAGATGCTGCAGACGTGGCTAAGAGACGGTAGTTTTCTCAAGGACAGGTTGCTCAAACTTGAATATTCTATCAGCGGAGGAATTAAGAGTATCATTACATACACACTGAAATATTTCCATTTAGCATGAGGTATAACCACCGATTTTTCATGTTTTTCCTCCTCTCACAATTTACATTCTTGTCTCTGGGTGAGAAGCATATTTGAATAATAACTAATCAATACGGACATAGCGTTTTATGATTATCCAGTACCTGCACATTAGTATTTCCCCTTTTACATATGAACTCTGAGTTTCAGAAAGGTTAAATGATTTGCCCGACAGGGATCCGTCTGCAAATTTCAGAGCCGAGATTCAAGTAGAGATCTGCCTCTTTTCATTCTTTCATTGCGACAGCATGACATTTCTGAATGACATCCGCTTAACTCTAAAAATTACAGGAAGCACTATACCTTTTAACTTACCTTGTATAATTTCTGGCCTACACTGAGGTTCAAATTTCTCTAAAACCTGCACTTCTTGTTTTCTTTTTTTTAAAAAAAAACCTTTTTTAAAAATTGATTTCAGAGAGAAGGGACAGGGCGAGAGAGATAGAAACATCAATGATGAGAGAGAATCACTGCTCGACTGCCTCCTGCACAACCTCACTGGGGATCAAGCCCACAACCCAGGCCTGTGCCCTGACTGGGAATTGAACCGTGGCCTCCTGGTTCATAGGTCAACGCTCAACCACTGAGCCATGGTGCCTGGCTGGGGGCCGGGGCTGGGCAATTCTTT
>NW_006296406.1:291618-303341 GCF_000327345.1 Myotis davidii
CATAGATATGTACCCGAGGCCCAGGAAGGTGAAAGGACTTGCTCAAGGTCAAATGGTTCATTAGTGGCACAACAGATGTCCCTAATTCGCGAACAGCCTGCGGCCTTCCCAGCCTGAACATACACTCGCTCCTTAACACTGCCTCATATGCAGAACCCTGCAGTCATTCTTCAGACGAAACCGGGGTGTTTGTGATATTGAATGGACCAGAGAAGATGTGTGATCTATCTGTGCCTCTTTCATATCCACACGCATGCACAATAGTGGTAGAGACGGCGATACACCTGGATTGTAGAGGGTTGATCAGGATGCCTTATGGATCCTAATAAAATGTCTAGTGGCTAGCAAACACGAAATTGAATTACAACTGATTAACACAAGATGATCTGTGTATTTTCAGGGCTGTATTTAGTATTTTAGATAGTCTATGATCCCTAGAATTGAAGGGTGTGTGTGTGTGTGTGTGTGTGTGTGTGTGTGTGTGTGTTTATAGCATATAAGTATACATGATACATTTCATAAGAAAGCTACGGATAAAAGGGTTTAGTGTTTGAACAAGTTAAGTCTTCTTAAAGGAGTTTGTGATTCTAACTATTACAAAACTTGGAAACAGACACATTACAGTGAACATACACAGGCTACCTGGGGGTAAAGATCATGTGTGGAATATTTGGACTTCATACTAAGTAGAGAGAATGAGATGATATTGAGAAAACCCAAACATTATAGCATGGGATCTCTTTTTAATTTAATAATCAAATGAGAATCATTGAAAATTTATGAAAGAGAGTACAGTAAAAATTAATCTGTAATTTAGAAGGCAATTGCCAGGCTACTATAGGGAGAAAAGCAGCAGTAGAGAGATGCATAAACACAGATAAGCAAGAAAAAACTGAAGGTCCGGATAAGGGTAGGTGCACGGAAATGGTAGAAAGACAAGTCTGAGGGGTACTAACGAAGACGGAACACAAACTGAGTCTAGGAGGTCAAGAAAAAGATGAACGAACAGTGAAGGGGCCATGAATGCAAGTAACAGTAGCATAAATAACAAAGCCATTCATTCATCCATCACATATTTACTGAACACTTTGTGTCAGGAGTGATACTTTTTGCCAGGCATTCTGCTAGGAGCTAAGAGAGGTACAGGCGCTGGTTTGGCGAGACGATGGATTTAATTTTATATGAGGGTCAAAAGTCCGGCAGAACATCCAAGTCCGCAATTGCTGATGGAGGTATGTTCTGTAGAAGAGTAACTGGGTTGGAATTATCTGCACCGAGAGAGGTCACAGTTGAAGCTGCGAGATCACTGAAGCTGAATGTTTCACTGAAGTAGGAAAGGTCTCAGAAAGAGAGCAAGTTTAAGAACAGATGTGAGAAAAAAACACTAGCCTGTACTTGGTGTCTGGAGGAACAGGACCTGTGAGCATAGAGATGGTAAAAAAAAATAAATGAGAGGAGAGCTGAGGTGGTGCCGCCTCAGGGAGAGAAGCAACACTTTAAGCAGCACAGGGTCTAGAGCAGTGGTTCTCAACCTTCCTAATGCCGCGACCCTTTAATACAGTTCCTCATGTTGTGGTGACCCCCAACCATAAAATTATTTTCGTTGCTACTTCGTCACTGTCATTTTGCTACTGTTACGAACTGTAATGTAAATATCTGATATGCAGGATGCATTTTCATTGTTACAAATTGAACATAATTAAAACATAGTGATTAATCACAAAAACAATATGTAATTATATATGTGTTTTCCAATGGTCTTAGGCGACCCCTGTGAGAGGGTCGTTCGACCCCAAAGGTGTCACGACCCACAGGTTGAGAACCGCTGGTCTATAGGATATGCCATAGCATCAACTTTCCGATGAGAGTCAGGGGAGTGAAGCTGGGGCAGAGGTGACTGTGTTATCAGGCACTCCATTTCAGAAAGCCTCACTGGCAAGCGAGGAGCCAGAAGCCCGACAGGGGAGAGGTCAGTGGGAAGGTAGCTTGACATGATGACAAGATGTAAGATGACATATAATGGCTTTTGACCACGCCACTGGCAGGCACAGTTCTAAGTGCTTGATATATAAGAATGTATTTAATCCCAATCACAACTGATGATTTTTGAGAGAGGTTCTATTGTATGTCTTTCTCAAAGGTAATGAAGCAGAGACACACAGATTCAGAAGCTTGCCCTACCTCACACAGTGCATGAGTAGCAGTGGGAAGCCAGGCAGTCTGACTTCAGAACATCCTGACCAATCTGTTATGTGGTGGGGCTAGGTGAAGCTTGGCCAGGCTTGTGGGAAGAAAGGAAAGGAAATGAGGTACTACTACTCCATCTCCTCAAGAGGGAGAGATGGCATCCTGGTGGAAGCAAGTGAAGAAGGGGATGGAGTAGTGGCACCTCATTTAGGGAGGAGCCCTTGGTTCTCCAGAACAGGATTCAGAAAAGACAGGGGGAGTGACATGGAGAGATTTTTAGCTCAGAGGTACACAGACTGGGGAGTCTGCATAATGTGATTTCTTGCCCTTCTGGTTAAGCAAGGGAAGAGGTCACTGGAGTGCGAAGGGTAGGTTAGGGAAGGGGCTGGGAGAAGACACTACATAAACTCCACTGTTTATGTTGCCTTATCAATGAAAGCTTATTCCCCAGTGGAAAAGCCAGCATCATTAGGAATACACAAACCTCTCAGCACCGCCTGCCCAGACACACACACGCATTACAATGGAAATTCCAATGACACTCAAGCTGTGCAGACCTTGGTCCGAGGTGGCCTCTAAGACCTTAGAGGTGACGTCTAATCAGAGATATGCTCTCTCTCACTCTCTCTTTTCAAAGTGGCTTCAACGGCCAAAAGGGACATTAACATACAGCCTACCTAAATTGACAGCATATTGATGTACATTTTTCCTTTGTGGGATTTTGTGTTTTTTTTCTCTCCAAAGAAGTGTTTGCTATTTAAAATCTGTTCCTAGGTGATAATGACAAAGCACACTGTTCACTCTTCCCAAGTCCACCCCACACCTTTCATTGTGTGTTTGCAAGTTAAAATACCTGTTGCCGTGCACATGAGAGGCGCAGAATGCAAAGCTGTAATGGAGCAGGGTTGGGTCAATGACAGCACCGTTCTCTGAGTGTTCCATCAGCTCTGCAAGGTAGCAGAGGTGTCTGTGGCAGCCTCGCACACCGTACCGGGCGCAGTACTCATCCAACACAAAAACCTGGCCGGGGCTAAACCAACCCTACAAAAAAAAAAAAAAAAGATTGTTTTTTCTTTTGGTACTGAGATCTGCTTTTCTGAAGGCACTGTTATGCATCATGAAGAAAAGCTTAATTAAAGTGTCTTTTTATAAATTTTTTAAAAATATGTATTTTATTGACTTTTTACAGAGAGGAAGGGAGAGGGACAGAGAGTTAGAAACATCGATGAGAGAGAAACATCGATCAGCTGCTTCCTGCACACTCCCTACTGGGGATGTGCTCCGCAACCAAGATACATGCCCTTGACTGGAATCGAACCTGGGACCCTTCAGTCCGCAGGCTGACGCTCTATCCACTGAGCCAAACCGGTTAGGGCTAAAGTGTCTTTTAAAATATATATATGTTTTTTCAATTTCAGAGAGGAAGGGTGAGGGAGAGATAGAAACATTAATGATGAGAGAGAATCATTGATCGACTGCCTCCTGCATGCCCCCCACTGGGGATCGAGCCCGCAATCAGGGCATGTACCCTTGACCAGAATTGAACCTGGGACCCTTCAGTCTGTAGCGCCGATGCTCTATCCACTGAGCCAAACTAGTGAGGGCTAAAGTGTCTTTGGGCATTTTTTTTCATTAATGGTACGTTTCTGGTTATTTCCAGAACATCGAATGTCATCAGTTTTTGAACTTATTTGGACACTGGAAACCTAAAATCATTCTCTCTCTATGGCCATGGAAGGTATGGGCACCTGTTCTCCATAACTGAAGGAATGCAAATGATCTTCTGAGGGTTAGATGAGACTAAAGCGTTCCTGTTACATAGACAGCCCCTGCCCTATTTATCCCTCTGTTTCTTTCCCCCTGCTAATTAGGTTGTCTTTCTAGGAACAAAAGAGAGACTTGAAAAATATATCAACCTTTGGTGAACAGAACTTAAACCTTACAATGTCTGTACAGGTGTTGGTAAATCCTGTCACGGAGGGTTTTTTATCTTCATTAAAGCCTTCTATTTTCATTCGACCTTCTCCAGAGGCACCACAGCTCAGGGTCTGCCTGAGTCTATTCTCCTGTCTATTGAGTGGCACAGCAGTGGTCTTCAAGTGTATAATTTTCAAATTGGGAAGCAATCGATTGGAATCCTTCACCCCTAACTCCAACTACAGTTATTAAACAAGTCAGGAATAAAATGCCGCTTCATAACAAGTATTTCTCACTTTTAAACCTCTTGAATTCTAACCTGTGGGGAATCAGACAGAAAGACTTGTACTCACCAAGCAAGAATAGGAATCATTCAGTCTGTGATCCAAAGTCTGCCTCTGGAGTATTCTGAAAAGGGAGGCATGGTCCAGCTTGCAAGGGTTTGCAGAAATAAACTCATCCATACCGTGTTTCTGAAAACGGTCTGCATCTGTAAATTCAGAAAAGCATGCATAATACAATTTATATTTCTGGTTTAATAATGGGTAAGTGGATTTTTTTAAAACCACAAAATGCATGCCTCATAATAACAAAAGATTACCTTCTATTACATAAAATAGGATGAATTCAGCATATGAACATCAATTGCAATTTTTGGGGAGCCCACATAAAAATGACAGGGAAAAATTTACAAGTCATTTGAAATGAGGTGATGAAATCCTATTTTCTTTCAAAGCTACTTCTAATACTCATCACAGAAATAACAGTATTTTTCAATTTTAGGAAAACTTGATGCATTTTAAGTACATATTGACTGAGGAATGACTAGAAAAGAACCCAAGTCTATTCATAAAAAACGGCAATGATGGCTAGAAGCCTGCTTCCCAAATGGCAAACTAGGACAGAAATGAACACACAAGCTTTAGCTGGACCACTTCCAGTCCTTTTTTTATTTGTATGGAGCCTTTAATGGGACCAACCTTAATGTAGAAATGGCAATGAATGCTCTCAAGCTTCAAGTTTAAGAGACATGAAAAAGGGAGCATCATGTTTGTGCAAATATGCAGACAAAGCCTAAGGTTCCACACGGCACTTCAATCAAAGGCCCAAGTTCATTGTTCTTTATAGATTGCATCTTTCAACGCCTGTAGACCCCGCGGGTGTATCAAAAGGCAAGCTTTTATGATTGCTTTCATTAATGGCATGTTTTGTCAAAGTCTTCAATGTGAGTTATTTACTAAGGATAGAGAGAAAGAGCCACACGCCACCCCAAAGAAGTGCTGGGTGTTACTACATTAGCTCTGTTGGAAATGGTGCGCATATTGGTCAAGCAATCAGTTATCAAGATAAAAGGGGACTCTCCTCATAATGGTAGAGCTGAAGCTCCATTGTTCCTTAAAATTCACAGATAGACCTCAGTTCTGGTCATCACAAGAAGCAGAGCCCTAAATGTAAGCTAACTGTGGTTTTTAAAACCTACACGGTGCAATCCTAAAGTTGCAAAGGAAAGGAGACAAAAGTTTATTGATTAAACCCAATTATAGAGTCAGGCTCATAATAAAACTCAATATTGATCTGTGGACATGATGCTAACATAATCAGTCACATTTAGATATTTAGCCCAGATCATATTGATCCATGTCAACTTCAACTTTCAGCCATATTTATGGATGGAAGAACTATATAATTCAAACTGAAGGGCCTTCAGAATCACATTTTAAAAAAGAAGATATACAAACTAATATATATCTTACAATATCAAAAGGTGGATGTAGCGAGCAACGAATGTCCATTTATTATGATGAAAGGTAGGGGCTATAATCCATGGAAAAGTAGCATATGTATCCCTTTACATGTAATACTCACCTGGATGGTTAAGTATAGGACATGTGGTAAATTAGTATTAATTAGATGAACACTAAACTAAACTCCTTTTCCTGAACTCTGAAATGAGACAATTCAACTTCCAATGTATTTTATTCTTATGTGTGATACTTTTAATATAAAATTAAATGGAATAATGCAAAATAATATCAGATGAGAATGAGGCAGACTGTTGAAAGCTGCAAGGCACATCTAAACCCAGAAGATTGTTTTATTTTTAAAAAATTATCTTAGAACCTTTATTTCTGCATTTAGCTGAGTATAAAATCTTTGAGTATCACCTTTATGATATTAAATTACTAGTTTTATAAAACATCTGCTGAATTTTATGCATTATTTTTTTTCACCAGAGAAGGTCATAACAGGAAGTTAAAAATAACACCCATTAATGGCTTATCTGTTGAGAAAGGATATGTAATAGAGAGAAAAAAAAATCCACAATTCTCAATTAACTATAAAGGTTTGTAGGAGAAAATTTCTATTTTAAAACAATAGGTATACAGTTCTTAAATAAAATATACAAGTTCCTGGAAAAAAACGAACCTATGGTTCATTTCAATAATTAATCATATTTTCAAAAATAAATGTACTTTATGAGGCATCTTCCTCATGAAATATAACTCTAAACCATAAATGTGACAAGGCTTTCTGAGTCATATACATAAAGGGATAATGACTGCCAACAATTGCCATTAGTGATAAAAATCATATTCAAGATAGAAATTTAAGTCACATATACAAATTCTATAGTGACAGTGAGAGAACAACACACTAAAAATTCTCTAAAAAAAACAAACACACACAACCCTCCACGGTTATAATTCTATGACAGTAAAATGTACTCTTAGGGATTATCCCATCTTCAAAACATAGGCTGTAAAGATCAAGCTCCTCGACTTCTTCCGTTCTATGTCTGAAAGCACAACTCAAAGTATTTTATGTGAATATACTTCACTGTGCACTGTTACACCGAGAAGGAGAAGAGGTGGCCATTCACTAGCATTGACACTACCCAGGTGTCCAGACTGGGACTTGAGTACCAGAGGACTCAGAAGATGGTGCTGCTAGTTAATGGTCACCTCCTCTGCAAATCCCTCAGCTGATCGAAGCAGCCATGAACATTTTCAAATACAGTAACTTCGTTTGAAGTTGTCCTATGTTTAGGAGCTGGCCTGGAGCTGCATTTGCTGCTACCCACACCTGACCATACTTTCCTTTTAGCGCAAACTCTCATTGAGCTTGAAAAATTTGCAGGGAGTTAAAAGTGCCATAGAGAAGTACACACCACTTCTCTTTATAGCATACCTAGAGCTGCTAATAGGAAGAGCTTGATGTTAAAAGTTTAAGTAGATTCCTTCTGAGATCCGTCAATCTCAGAGGAAAGTAATGATGGGGAGAGAGAGAGATGAACTAAAGAACGCAGATACATATAAGCAATATCCATGGACACAGACAATAGTGCTGTACCTGGGGGGGGGAGGGGTGCAGGGTGGAGGGGCTTAATGGGGGCAAAAGGAGACATCTGTAATACTTTCAACAATAAAGATAGATTTTATAAAATTTCAGTAGGTCATCCTGGTGGTATGTTTGTGTTTTACGTATGGATGTTTTATGCTGAGACCGAAGAGAAATGGTTGACAGATATATTAAGTAGAAGTTTGTTCACACCTCTGTTATTGACCCAAATGATTTCCTAGCTTGTTTCTGTTAAACTGATTAAAAACTGATGTATGGATTTACACATCTTGCTTTCTGCAGCAAGTAACATGTAATATTTTCACATGATGACAATTTTAATCAACACATACAGACCTAGAATCACAGGCCAACTATACCAATATTCAACATTTAGTTAAAATAATATATTCAATGTAAAGCAAGACATATTTTACCTTATGTGTGAAATTTAACTTATCAGATCAATCAGGAAAATTAGCTTATATAATTAAATGTAAATTTATACTCTGATTTAAGGATTAAAAATTGGCTCAAAATCGAAAAGAAGGTAACTTTTCTGTTTAATTTCTGACATTAATTTTTGACTGGAAGTCAACTAGCACTGTGTCTGATTCTATATTATGAAACATACACACTGTATTATGCTACATACATGAGCTAAAATATAAAATGAAAAATAAGGTGCTTGCATATTAGTTAAATTTGAGACAGCAAAGAAGGATAGTTTAACTAAAGAATGTCCCATAAGTCAGGCTAAAGGCAGTGTCCATCCTATTTCAGAATTTCTATATATCCTGAGAGCAAGGAAATAGAGAAGAATAGATTATCTTATCAGAGTAATATATAAGAACATGCCATTATTTCTATCCTAAAAATATAATAAGGTTGTCTTCCAATAAGCTAGATTTTATTAGTTATTATTTTGTTCTGACTATCCCTAAATATCTGGTATGCTTAGTTTTGAAAACAAGCTTTCTTTTTTAAAGTTATAACACAGAAAATTCAGGAGAAGAAATGAATTAGCAACTAGTCTTTCTACTTAAATTCACCCACTGTGAATATTTTAAGTATAATTCTATCTATATTTTTAAATTTTTTTACTTAGTGAAAATACTATCACATAACATAATTTAGCATTTTTCCATTTAACCTTATTGAGCATTTTTGCATGCTATTTTATCACCTTTATAGACATTACCTTTATACCCACATGAATGATAGGTAATAAAATAGGTTGTTTCTACTTTTCTATTGGGCAAAAATAGGCATTTTGTTTCATAAATGGTAAAGTTAACCTAAATATTCTAGGTTTACCTAGAGAAAAGGAGATTGACATTGTAAACAAGGTCACGATACTCCTTTAAAAATTGTGTCATTACCTAATTTTTATACAGTGAAGCAAAAAACAAACAAACAAACAAAAAAACCATGAAAATACTTACCCTTACCAGCTATCAGTCAGCAAAAAAATCAAAAAAACAAAGCATCGTTAAGTGGGTTAGGAACATATTTCTTTCTAAAGCTAGTCATACTAATTTTATTATTTTTCTTGCTGTCTATGAATGACTCTAAGAATTGTTCTTCCAAGAGAGCAATACTAGGGCGGGACTTGCTGCAGTGGCCCAGTGGCATCTCGGCGACAGGCCACACTCAGCATTCTCATTCGCATGAGGTAGAAACACATTTTTCTCCCTTCCTTCCTTTTTTATTTATTTATTTTTCCTCTTTAAAGAAAGATAAAACAGCAGAGTCTGCTCTAATGGAAAATTTTACCACAAGCCTAGAATACAAGAAAGCTGTCGTTAACCAAACTGAAACAGTTTGGCTTTTTAGAAGCAACTTAGTTGAGAGTAGAACAAAATCTTTAAAGTTAAAACAGTTAGCTTTTCCAGAAGAAGTTAATCAAGGGGCAAAAATATTTAGTTCCAATTAGCCTGACCAATACTGCCTTGACAGCACACATCTAACAGTAGAAGGTTTAGCCACAAAAAGATTGCATGGTGCTCTGAATCAATTGATCATTAGAGCCTTAATTCATGACTTCTGTATTGTAGAGTCATGGCCTTAATTTTCTAGGCTAGTGGTTCCTGACCACATTTCTCGCCTCTCTGTGCAAGATGGGTGATATCCATGAGCTCGGAACACTCCTTGGGCATTCCTTGCACTTAGGATGTCAACAGAAGTGAATGAGTGAGATATTTTTACAAAAATAATTTTCAAGTCATTGTAACTCACTGGTCTCAAATGGGGATAATTCTTCCCATCGGAACCCTGGCCTCTTGAACATTTGGAAATGTGTGGAGATATTCTGGTTGTCAGACCTAGGTTGGGGGTGGGAGGGCGTACTCCTGGCATCTAGTGGGTAGATGCCAGGGAAGGTGCTAAACAACCCATAACATACAGGACAGACCTTCCCCAAGCCCTGAAACAAAGAATTATCTGGCCCAGAATGTTAACGGTGCCAAGGATGAGAAATCGTGTTCTAACTTACAAGAAATAATCACTATACTTCTTTCTGGTCAGGATGGTATAATTAAAAACAGATTTACCCTCCCTACTTGAAAGAACTAAAAATTAAGAAAAAAAAACTGTTCTTAAAACATTGGGCATCAGCCAAAATAGGAGAGAGATTCCTAAGCCACGGGAAACATGAGGTGAGCCCTGCAGTTCCGCCCCCTCCCTTCAGGATTCAGTTGAACCCTAATCACCTCATGCCAGTGAGGCAACCACCGGAGGCCAGGGGCAGATCCGTTCTGAAGGATTGGCGGGGATAGTGCCCACGACTCACAAGAGCCCGGGACAGCTCTTGTTCCCAACAGTCAGAATATAAAACCTCAAAATGCAGGCCTCACCAGTTGAGTCCTTAAGAAGACTCTCGGTCCATGAGTGGGGAAAATTAATCCTGGATTAGATGCTGTTTGGTTCCACCCACCAAAACTTAAAAGCAAAACCTGAAAGGCTCAAACAATTAAGCTCAAGAAACTTAATTTTAACTGTGTCTTAGAATAAAGGTCAAGAACATTTTCATGAAGAAAACCATACCAACGAACATCATAATCAAACTGCTCAAAACCGGTACAAAGAGAAAAATTTTAAAGCAGCCAGAGGAAAAAATACACATTATGTGCAAAGGGACAAACAAAAAAGGTAGCATACTTCTCATGGCGGGTGGTGGTGGTGGTGGGGGAAGCAACTTAATTGAGAGTAGAACAAAATCTTTAAAATACTGAGAGAAAAGTCTTTCAAAATAACGGTAAAAACTTTTTTTCATATATAAAACAAAAACAAAATTCATCACTATCAGACATGCCCTGCAAGAAAAGGCAAAGGAAGGCCTTCAAGAAGAAATAAAACCTCTCTCCAAGAGAATGAGGAGCACCAGAAGTGGGTGAGTATGTACCATTTCCCCATATTATTTAAATTTCTTTAGAAGGTACCTGTTTAAGTCAATAATGCTAATAGCAATGCATTGTGGGATTTCCCACAGAGGCAGAAGTTAAATGTATGACCAGACTAGCTCAGAGGCCAGGAGGGAAGGAATGGAAGTCTACTCCTGTAGGGTCCGCATGCTATGCACCAAGTGATATCACATGATGATGGACTGTGGTAAGTTTAAAGGTGTACCATTTAACCCCAAAGCACAAACGTGACTGGAGCTCATATTTCATCTGTAATCATTTGACGAAAGTGCCTTTAAGATGTCCAGATGTGATACTAAAGGGTGCCAAAAAGAAAAGGGAGTAGTTATTTGAAGCATAACAAGTAGGAAAAGAAAATGCACGTCAAGATGTTACTCCCCTACAAAAGAATCTTGCGAGTAAAAGGTGCTGATTGAAAAGTCACCGTTTGAGCTTAAATTTATAGACAAACGGATTTATTTCAGGAGAAACTAGAGAAGTTTTACAAAGGAGCAGAATAAATTAGAACCTTTGGGCTAATGATTATAAAAGTCATGCTTGAAATTGTTTCTATCATTACATAATTTGTTATTAATCACTTATAAATTCAAGTGAAAAATATATTTGTTTTGACTTAATAATTTTTAGAGAGAGAGAAAGAGAAATATCAATTTGTTGTTTCACTTACATTGCTCATTGGTTGGTTCTTATACGAGCCCTGACAGGGGATCAAACCTGAAACCTTGGCATATCAGGACGACACTCCAATCAACTGAGCCACCCCGCCAGGGCCAAAAAATATAGTTCTCAATGACTTCAATTAGCACTCAAAAATTGACATAAATATTAAGATATTTAGAAAAAGAAAGCTGGCTTCCT
>NW_006296406.1:303697-304669 GCF_000327345.1 Myotis davidii
AATCAAATTATTTTTTAATAAATCTTACAAAGCTGAGCATCTGCTTGAAGAGTTCCTCCTTTAGGATTCAGCTTCTGGGTTTGAATTGCAGGAATGGGTTTATAAGATTGACCTGTGGCCCTATACATGGCTTGGACCCACAATATTCTATCCTGTTCATCATCACTGGCAAATATAACAGTGTCTCCTTCTTTAACAGCATTGAAGAACATGCGACCACCCTGAAGGCCTGTGGAGGGAGAAAGGCATTGCTGAAAAGTCACACAATTGATAGATTTTAATGCTACTCACTAAATGGTCTCATGGAAAGGAATCAATTTGATATTAGCTGCTCCATGCTTTAATTGAGGATCAAACCCATGATCCAAGAATTGTAGGAGAGACAATAAGAGAAAGGATTAAATCTCCATATTGCTTTGCAAATTAAAAATATCTTAGGGAAATCAACAGTCCATGACACAGTAGCATTGTGCAAGACATACAAGCCCACCCCATAGAAATGCATACTATAGTCTGGTAGTTCCTGTCAGAGAAGTGCTTATCTGTAGGCATGTTTTTCATTCTCTGTACAGAACTATGTGATGAGTTCAGCTGGAAAAAAAATACAGATAAGGCAAAAGTATGATACTTTTATTATATGGTATTTTATATTTTGCAAAATTCACACTGAAGATATTTTTCATTTTTTAGATGAATGTAAAATTAGTGCATGTGATCACAGATTTCTATTGTTAATCTCTATATATTAATTTCTCAATCTCTATATTTATTTATATTTTTCTTAATACCACTTTATTAAGTTCACCAATCTCCACATGTTGTTTCATTCACTCACTCCCTCACCAGTTTTAGTAACCAAGAGTCTAGTACTGGATCTAGTGTTAATATGGAGGGAGGGAAGAGAAGTATAAGAATGTGTTGCCAAGGACAAAATTGGTAGAACATATAATAATTCATTTGCCATTTCTTTCC
>NW_006296406.1:304729-307245 GCF_000327345.1 Myotis davidii
GTTTAAGTAAACATTGATGCTATTTCTCATCTAATTTTTCTGTTCACAGTAACTTTCACACATTTCAAACTCGTCCTAAGACAGAGATTTTTAACTGGTGTGCTGCAGGAATGTTTAAACCATGCAATACCTGACTACTGAGTAAAGGGCAGGCACACTGCCCGTAACATAAAAATATGACAACAGCCAACACAACAGCAGCCATCCCGTGGGAAGCACATCTACTTTTTTTTTTTTTTTTTTTTTTTTTTTTTTTGGTCAGAATGGCAAAAAAAAAAAAGTAATAATAATAAAATTGTTTTTTAGTGTGCCACAGAATTTTGGTAAGTAGTTTGCATGTACCGTGAGATGAAAACGATTGAAAATCTCTGTACAAAGACAACAGAGATGATGAGTTTGGCTACAATGAAGTAGCCCTCAAAAAGATACAGTTTGATTTTCATCAAGTCTGTTCAGGAATATCAGTGAAATATGCACCCCGGTCATTGAGTGGAGGTTGTAGAACAGAGACAGGAGGTGTATGAGAACTTGATGAACATGTGAATGGATGGGAAAGTGATTCAACTCAGCATTACCTGGGTGGGGATCTGTATAATCCACAGTGTATCCTTCAAGCTGCATTAATTCTTGCGGCTCAGACTTTTTTTCTCTGTAGCTGCACATGGCAAAGGTGTACTGGCTAACCTGCACGAGAAGGAAGTTTGCAGACTGGTTGCATGAAATTTGTCTTTTAGATGTTTCTGACTCTTTGCCCAAATAAAACATAACATTATTTTCCTATAAAGTATTAAATGTTAGTGCGTTTCAAAACCAAGCTCCCAGATGAAGGCTCCTTTCATCTGTCAGCTTGCAGTGGTACCTTCCACACCAGGGCCCTGGCATTTCCAAATCAGTGAGCCACTTGTCAGCATTCTGAGATGCTAATAGAAGCATCATAAAGAAGTATTCATGTTAAAAACAAGTGTGGGAATCCCTGGGTTAAACAAAGATACACGGGTTTTATGTCCTTCAATAAGATAACATACGCCATGAACCTCTAGGAGTGAGTTATATTAGGAGCATTCACAAACTTCTACGATAATGGGACTTCACTTTCAGGTGTACTTCCTTCCAAACTTTTAAGTGAAAAAGATCTCAATAAAAGTTGGGAATTTACAGACCCACCTACAAAACGCACAGGAAGGTCTAGCGGGGAGTAAGTGTTAGGGAGCAGTGATTGGCAGGGCCAAGACCTGCTCTCTGCATTCTGCTGTCCGGTCAACTGGCTTCCTGCTACGCTGCCTTGCGGAGGTAGACCGTGCTGTGGACAGCTCCCCGACTGCTCCAGCTGGGGTCACAGGCCCTATATGGACCAACCACTGCAGCCAAGGGGGTACAAAAGTACCAGTGTCAGCCCTGTTTGGGTCAAGAGCTCACATGCTACATAGGCAGACCCTTACAAGTCCCTGCCCCTGCCTTCCCACCACCCACCTTGCTCCTGCCCAAATAGGGGAGGTGCTGCTTCCCAGCAGGAGAAAAGAATGTTGGTGGATCAGTAAAATTTAAATTGCAAAATACCCTACCACACAGGATTCCACAAAAAACAATTTGTTAATTGTGAATCATATATCTTTCCACTTTGAAACATGACATGAAACTAAGGAAACTTAAGACCATCTCTCAACAGACAAACATGACTTCAAGAGGACGCCAAAGACCTAATTATAACAGAAGAAGCGGTGACATGGACTACAGCAGAATTTAGGAATTGTCCTTATTAAAGGGTACCATGAGAAAGTAAAAAGGCAACGCCACAGACTACAAGCAGACCCTGAGGTTACCCAGAGAAGAGAGCATTCTGCAGCATCCACTCCTGCTTGCATTTCCAGCCTCTCTGGGCAGGCCTGTCTGGAACGTCCTGACTGATACCTGACTATTTACTATGTATTCCCTTCGTTCCCCTAATCTTCTAAAACATATCCCAAGGAGACAAATGGACACGTAGTCAACGATGCTTGTGCACTGTGTTCACTGCAGCCTTGCATAGAAGAACCGCCAACAGTGCTTCAAATACCTTATGGCAGGACCACACAGTATAATGCTCCACAGACATTAAAGAGATATGACAGATTTTACTTTTCTGGACATGAAACTATTTCTAAGATATCTTATAAGATAAAGAGCAGGTTAAAAACAAAAATACAGAGTGTGATTTCACGGTAAACACTATACATACACATAAATAGAAAGGATATATACTAAAATATTAATAATGGTTATTATTGGATGGAGACATTATAGGCTATTATAAATTACTAGGGGCCCGGTGCACGAAATTCGTGCACTGGGTGTGTGTGTGTGGGGGGTGTCCCTCAGCCCAGCCTGCCCCCTCTCACATACTGGGAGCCCTCAGGCGTTGACCCCCATCACCCTCCAATCGCAGGATGGGCTCCTTACCCAGGCCTGACGCCTCTGATAGAGACGTCAGGCCTGGGCAGAGGACCCTCCTTTCCCCCCATCCCCGGCTCTGCCCCCCG
>NW_006296406.1:307976-311536 GCF_000327345.1 Myotis davidii
CTGGCTGGTGATCGGGGCTGATCGGGGAGTAGGGAGCCAGCCAGCCAGCCAGATGCTTAGTGGCATCTTCCTCATGCTTTTCCTTCAATTTTTTGTTTCTATAGCCTGTTGTCTTTTTTATTCCTTTATTTCATCCTTTCTTTTCTCTTGCTCTCTGACTTTGACTGCAAACAATATATGGTTATACTATATTTTTAATATTTTTTGGTCATTTAAAAAATGCTTAGTATAAGTGTTGGCAGTGGAAATGGGCCCTTTCACATTTCTGGGCACCCATCCATGAGAGAATGATGTTTAGTGGTAAGATTTATTGGGGTTTAAATAAATGGCTGCACCCAGGTGAATTTTGTAGCCTTTTTTTTTTTTTAACTGCAGAGAAGCATGATAGTGTGATGAAGATGATTTTGAAGCATAATACTTATTTCCTAAGAATAAAATTCCAGCCCAGCTGGTGTGGCTCAGTGGTTGAGCGTTGACATATGAAACAGGAGGTCATAGTTCAGTTCTGGTCAGGGTACATGCCTGGGTTGCGGGATCTCTCATCATCGATGTTTCTATCTCTCTCTCCTTCCCCCTTCCTCTCTGAAATTAATAAAAATATGTTTAAAAAAAGAATAAAATTATGTTGGGGAAGAGTCATGGGAATAAGAATTCATGGAGAAAAAGCAAATAATATTCAATTTGCAATGGCTATAGGTGAATATAAAATCATAACAATGTTTATATTCCATTGGGCATATTTATGATTGATTTAATATTTTTATTTTCGAACCTGCATCCATTGCAACTATTTAAATTTATGATGAAAATTTTACAAACACCTATAATTGTACACAATTATTTTAAGGGACATATTAGCAAAATAGTTTAAATACTGAAGTGATTGCTCTTTCCTATCTGGTGTTTTAGGAAGACACATCTGGTCCTTTCTATTTATCCTTTAGAGATATGGAATTACGTCTTCATTGCTTACTAGCCAGAATGGTAAATAACTGACTTTAGTTTCATGTGCATTTACAATTTCCATATCTTCCTCTGTGTTTTTATGGGTATTTCCCTCTCTTTCTTATTCATTCATTCGACAAATATTTACTGAACATCTACAGTGATATTTTCTAGGCCTTGAATCAGAAACAACAACAACAAAAACAATAGAAAGGAAAAAGATTAATCTCACAAAGTGAGAATGGAGAAGACTGAATTACAAATAAAAGGATATCTAAAAACAATTTTGGGTGGTGAGTTGTTTTGAAGTAAAATAAAGCACAGTAAAGAGAATCACAGTGAAGGGGGTCTATTTCAATAGAAAAGAGCTCTCTGAAGACAATCATATCAAGGTATTTCAATTGGAAGTGAAGGGGGATATAACAGATTTAACAAAAGAGTCTGCCCTTTCAAACCCAAGTACCATTTTCATCCCCCCACCCCCCAGTTACTTATCTGCATTCTTTCAACTCATCTTTGACAAGTCCTATATACTTCATTTTGATGTCCTGTGACACAGAGACAACAGTAACGTATGTTACCAGGTTTGAGAGAATTAGACATAATGGACATAGAGCACCTAGCACAAGGCTTGCCTACTATGCAGTAGTCTCCCGATAAATCAAACCCAGTTGTCAGGGGACCATCCTTTTCTCACTAGTCTCTGTGTCTTCCAAGAGTATTTTCCTTTGGGGTTAGAGATGCAGTTTGTTGCTGTAACACAGTGAAGGCACCTGACTGCTTTGGGGAGTGAACTGATGGGCCGGCCATATGCTTTTTTACTGTGAATGACCTGGGGACTGGTTTCTTTCATGCCTTGGCCTTCTGTCTCCCAGCCTCACTCGGTTCACTCCTTTCTCTCTTTCCCCACTCATCGTTTGTCTCTTCACATGAAAAACACAGTGACTTTGTTGTTGAAGATACTCACTGAATGAATACATAAATGAAAAAAGAAACGGAGGGAGAAAGAAGTAGGCATGCCACTGTTTTCCATGTTATCCCCGCTATTTCTAATGGACATGATCTTGAATATATATTTCAATGTATATATTTAAAATTATTGTTCTCTCAAAAAATAATTGATCTCTAACGCTTTTTACATAAATCATGTTCATATACTGTCATGCATTAAAGAATCTACACTTGGCAGGTGTCACCCACCAAAAATGCTAAAAATTTGCTTGCTATTTCAGAGCTAGCCTTAAAAATTTCCCGTCAAAAGGCTACTTGTCTTTTTACATGCAGTATAAAATGCTTACATCAATGCTGCCTTTTCGTTATATAACTTAAGCACAAGGTCCAGTTGCTGTGTTATGCTTCAGGTTTGAGTATGGTGCTCTGAACCAGCTTTAAATAATACAATTGTTTCTTAACATGATGGATAAAATTTTAAATCCAATTTCAAGATCTTTAGAGGCACTACATAATAAACCCCCAAACAAAAAACCTGTAGCTTTAGAGAAATCACCTACTTTCTGAAGCCATGTTGATTTAAATGATAAGGTATTAAATACTCATTTTATTTCATTCTTCTTTTAATATTCTGTTAATTTTAACATCTCAAAAGTCACCGGACAGACCCGATTCCGTCACAGATACGTGGGCCTCGAGTTTAATGAAGAGTGCAGCTGGAAGAGGAACAAAACACCAACGACTAGCAGAGCTGTCACTGGCAATTAAGAAATCCGACCCTGGAGACAACTGAACACGTGCAGTTTGGCTTTCAAATACGTTGGTTCCAGAAGCAACTACCTATGTCCAGAAAATGATGCGGCCTTTTGTGCTTCTTTGGATTCCTCTAGTGTCTCCAATGGCTTTCACTTGTGCCCTTCACTTTTGCAAGGTCACGCTAAGTCACACTCCTGAGGCAAAGCCCACACCCAGCCTGCAGGGCCAGTTCAGGGGAACCTTCTGAATAGTGCTAAAACCTCCCAGCTACCCCCTGGCAGACAGTATCCAGAGGAAGGGTAATGTGGAGAAGTTACACTCCGAAAGAAATGTCAACATCGGTTGGCACTAACAGTTACATGCAGCTGCTGAGAGACAAACAACAGGGACCAGGGGGTCACCCTGCCCACTGTGCTCCTAGCTGGAGCCAGTCTGCGGCCCTCCCTCCTCCCCATCACCACATGCCAGGGAGTGAAAGAGTAACAGGTGGCCTGACCTATTCTGATCTAGTATTTGTTTTCTCCTCTCTTAGCTTACCAGATACTACTGAACAAAGCTCATATAATTATACTACATTGCAATGAAAAATCCTTTCAGCAAAAGACAGAGCAATGATATACACTCAATGGCCTGAACCCAATCCGCTCTTAACAACTCCAAAAATAATGGATTTGTTGAGAATTGGGGGGTTTAAACAGACTTAAATCCGAGGGCAGCAGCGTTCTGGCATCACGACCTATGACAGGTCACTGTAACTGAAGGTGCTCAGGTCCCATGAGGTGTCCGCACCTGGTCTGGGCAACCTCTCTTTTTGTTTTCAATTGCCAACCTGTTCAACACCTGCCCATGTCCACGTGGTTCAGGGCTAACTATGAGTTTTTAGACACCACAGCATTCAGGTGAGTAGG
>NW_006296406.1:311557-312114 GCF_000327345.1 Myotis davidii
CTGGCAGCTTAGCAACTGCCACCATCTAATTTCAGTAAAGATTAAAGCTTAAAAATCCTGAGCTGGAAACGCTCCTGGCAGAGGCCAAAGGTGCTGGTAGAATTTTTTTTTAAATCTCAGAGTTTAATTTAATCAAAGAAAATGAATATATCATCAAGAGCATGATGGATTTAGGGGACTATATATTTATTGTCTTGACTGAATGGCATAAACACTTCACAATCAGTGTATATAAATTAGAAAGAGAAAAGGCGGTCTTGTAAAAACAATGGTCAGAGCTATTCACACATATTCATTTATTTAACAAATACTTAGTTTCTACTCATAGTAGCTTATAAGAAAGACAATGTCCTTAGTTTCATGGAGCATATATTCTAGAAAAGGTAAAGAGATAATAAAAAATAAATATGTAAATAAAAAATAATTTTAATTAGAGATAAGTGCTCTGAGAAATATAATGTGACAGGAGTTGAGGGATGATCTAGATTGGGAGGACAGAAGATGCCCATTTGAAGTGGCACGTGACCTGATCCCTAAAATGGGAAGTCAGAATGAGC
>NW_006296406.1:312145-315965 GCF_000327345.1 Myotis davidii
GGGAGATGAAAGCCATTTAGCCAAGCCTCAACTGGGTTCAATAACAACAACAACAACAAAAACATAACAGGGGACTTAATTCAACGGCATATTTGCATAGAAATCACATTTAAAAAACACACCCATATTATACATTTATTTGAGGTATCTTTTGATGACTTGGAGGTGCTAAACTCCAATTACTGGCATTTACCTGGGTGCAGAACATTACAAGTTAAAGGTGCTGCTCAGAGACAGGGAGGGATCCATCAAAGAGGAAACCAGGGGTCGGAATATGCAGGACCTTCTCTAGATGATGGTCAGGGGTATTCTAGGCATAAGGGGAAGTCATGGAAGGATGTAAGCAGCAAGTTGGCAAAATATGAGTTATGTTCAAGTAGATTATTCTGGCAATGAAAAGATTGTAAGGAGAACAGCGGAAAGTGAAAGCAGAGAGAACCTGGAGTCCGTGTGAAGGATGTAGGGGTCCCGTTGTATGGGAGAGCATATTTGCCAATGATACATCAGATTAAGGGTTTATTTCCAAAATATATAAATAACTCATACAACTTAACAAAAGGAAGACAAATAGTCCAATTTAAAAATGGGTAGACATTTCCCCACAGAAGATAAACAATCCCCCCCAACACCGAGGACTGATCTAATAAAGCCTAATTTTCTTTCTTTCTTTTTTTAAATCATATTTTGTTTTATTAAAAATGCTCTGACTTTTTCCTCTACTAAACTGTATATATATTTATTTTGGGCCAGAATCATACCTGCCTTATTTACCAATGTATCTAAAAAACAAAGCAAAGTTACTGGTACATAGTAGGAACATAAACAATATTTGTTTAATGAGTGAATGAATAACATTAATCTATGCATTCAATCAAGTCACTGAAATTATTTACTTTTGTATAAAATTTAACATTGCTTTAATTAAGCTATAAAATATTTAATAAAGTTGAACTGTTTTGTCAAGAATTGTGAAGAGCCTGAGATGTTGTCCCAGTGGTATTAGGCACTTGGGTCAGAAGAAAAGAGTTCCTATTGGTACAACAAAATCAGCAGCCAGATGTCACAGCATTAGTTCTCTACCCTTGAGTCTTGCGGGTGCTGTGATAGAGCCTAAGAGCCAATGGGATTTTTATTTTTTATTTTTTATTTTTCATATGTAAATCTTTTTTTAACTAATTTTCATATTAAAGCAATCAGTATATTAGAAACTCTCTTTCGCCTGTTGTCACTTAACCAATCTCCAATAAGTACATGTAGCAATTGAGCTCCTTGGTATTTACCCAAAAGAGTTGAAAACTTATATCCACACACAAAATCTGCACATGGATGTTTAAAGTAACTTTATTCATAATTGCTAAAACTTGGAAACAACCAAGATGTCCTTCAGTAGTTGAATAGATGAATAAACTGTGATTCATCCAGACAATGAAACACTATTCAATGCTTTTTAAAAAGTGAGCTTTTAAGCCATGGAAAAACCTTAGATGCATATTACTAAGGGAAAGAACTCAACCTGAAAAGCCTATGTACTGTATGACTCCAACAATATGACATTCTAGAAAAGGCACACCATGGAGACAATAAAAAAGACCAGTGGTTGCCGGGGAAGAAGAAGAAGAATGCACAGGTGGAGCCCAGAAGACTTGTAGGGCAGTGGAAACACTCTGCATGGTATTACAATGATGGATACATGTCATTTGACATTTACCCAAATACACATAATGCACAACACCAGGAGTAAACCGTAATGTAAACTACAGACTTAGGATGATCATGGATGGTTCAATGTCAGTTCATCCTTGGTAATGAATGCACCAAGTGATGCTGATAACAGGAGAAACTATGCATGTGTGGGGGCAGGAGTTATATGGGAAATCTCTGTACCTTTCTCTCAATTTTTAACTTAAAGGTGCTCTTAAAAATTAAGTCATATATAAAAAAGGGAAAAATTTAAAAAAAAAGAGTTACTTGTAAAACTCTATGCTTATTAAGAGTCAGCTGGGTGTGTTTCTGCCAGTGACATGAGGTATTGAAATTATGGAGTTAGGTTTCTAAATAAATGTATGAAATATGACTATGAAAAAGAAGCTGCTGTTTCGATGAAAAATCAGTTAAATGCTTTAGAAAGACTTGATAGAGACAAGTCACCAACACAAACTTGTCAAATTAGGTGTGAGCAAGACACCTATAGATGGGAATAAAATCAAAATGTCCAGAAAGGTCCGCACTCAAACTGCTCGGTAAATGCATTTTAGTTCTTGTGTCAATTTAAAGACGTCAAACCTATAAACCAAAGAACATGACTTACAAGTGGGCTTTGGAAGACAGCTCACCAAGAACTTCAACAAGGGCCCTTACTCAAAGCAAATGCTTGGGCTTCATATCAAAAGACTGTCGATGTGTGTGCACATGTGTATACACCTTTGATTAAATTAGTTGAAGGGTCAATGCGGTGGGGAAGGGAACATAGGTAATACTTTCAACTATAAAGATTTAAAAAAAATAAAAAATTACATAAACTTACAACTAAATAAATCATATTAAAAACAATGGTAATACATACTAAAAAAATACTGGTTCTAATCACATAAGAAAAGGTTACATTTTAGCCATTAAAAATAAAAGATAGACTGGCTGTTTGCAATGTAGACAAAACTACTTTTGACTACACTTTTTTACTTTTCATGAAATTTCTATGCCACATGGCACATAATTTATTCAGTAATTGATAGGTGGACATATTGCTAGAAGATAGCAAATGACAATTTTCCTCCCTTGGCATTTCATCATATCATTCTGAGTTAGATCATTTAAGCTTGCTTAATGTGTGAGTGGGAATCAATGAGATTTTACAGACTGTTTTCTGTTAAGAATTAAAAAAAATGACTTTTAATGTATTCCCATTGGAAATAAAATAGCTTAGGTTTATCATAGAATAAAATGACTACTATTTAGAAAGTTATTCTTTCATGTAAATTTAACTTAATGAATATATATGAGCAAATGTGATCCATGATTCAAAAAGAACAAAACATAAATCCACAAAACCAAGTGTCAGCCAAACTATATATTCTAGTAATTGTCTACACTCAGAATCCTATCTCAAATAATCTACCGGTCAAGTGATTTAAGGACATAACTGTGTAAGTGACATGTGGCACATCTGTATAAAATGAGTGCTTTTATGTATGTTTATCTTTAAAACATCAGAATGATACATTGGTGCTCAAGATATCATTTGATAATTCAGAAGACCTTCTAAATCTTTTCAGGGGATCTATGAGGTCTAAACTATCTACACTAATAAAAGACAAGCATGCAAATCTTCAGAGGATCTATGAGGTCAAAACTATCTACACTAATAAAAGATAAACATGCACATTGACCGTACTTTTGCTATGCCCTAAGCCATGCCCACCAGCCAATCAGAGTGACTATATGCAAATTAACCCAACCAAGATGGTGGTTGGCAGCCAGGGAGCTGGAGCAAGCAGGAGGTGTGGTTGCCCCAATGATGGAGGAAGCCAAGCTTCCCGCTTGCTGTGTCAGGCTCTGAGCTCCACTCAAAGCAACGAAGTTTCAATTATAGAAGGTAAATAAACCCCAGATACCTGCTTTCAGCTGGCCATGGCCACAGAGCTGGAGTGAGCAGGAGGCTTCCCTCCTGCCCGCCCTGCTGGCTCCTCTCAAAGCTACAAAGTTTCAATTATAGAAGGTAAATAAATCCCAGAAGAAAAAAGAAAAAAGAATAAAAGGAGAGGCTGGGAACTTCTGTCACCAAGGAGGCTTGGCCAGCCTGAAAAAGGCCCCCACCCCCTCA
>NW_006296406.1:316183-330027 GCF_000327345.1 Myotis davidii
TTTGTGCACATTTTTTTTAAATGTAAAGGGTCAAAGCAATAGTCAATGCCAAGAGCCTTTTCAGAAGCTGGCAGGTTCTGTAACGGAAGGGAAATGAGAGGACAGATAGATCAACTCTGAGTCGTTCCCTGGATTCAACTAAAGTAGTTCCTATTTCACTTTTGTTTCTATGCTGAGGTTACGCATAACTTCTTTTAATGGTCCCATTAATTTAAAAAATTTAGCAGTACATGTCTGTCCACGTTTTAGGGAAAAAATGAGGAAAACCAACCCGAGTGTACAAATTTTTGTGCACTGGGCCTCTAGTTTTTATAATATTCAGGCATCATCTGCCTTTTTCACAGCTATTCTCTTATAAGTGTACAGTGAGTTTTCCAGAGGCTAAATCTGACCCAATATTCAACAGATCGAATGTAGGAACTGATATGAAAATCCAGCTGTTTTCTATAAAAGCAGTCACTAAGCAGATGTACAAAAGTATGAAGGCCACTCGTTTCACTAAATAGTTTGGTTTGGAAAATAGCTGTTGTATATAAAAACAATTAAGTAACAGGAAGAAATTTACTAACCTGAACAAGAACAAAGTAACGTTTTTTCCATCTTTTCCAAACCTTCTGTCCAAGGGCATACAGATACCTGTAAGAAAAACAAACAAGCAAAGTGTACTTTACATGTGTAATCATATTCCTCCCACCGGTTTTTATCCTGGAGACCAGCCGGTTTAAGGCAAAGTCTAGTTAATTTGGAATCTGAGACATACGCAGCTTTGGTATTACAAAATGACTGAGCTTATTCTGGGTTCCTGAAAGGCAACTGATTTATGTAGTTAGTTCACACCACAAACTGAACAAAGTTGGAGTTAGAAAGGATAATTAGGGAACTAGTAGGAACTTTAGTCTTATAGTTCTAGAGGCCTGGTGCACGGAATTCATGCACTTGAGGGGAGGTCCTTCAGCCCAGCCTGCGCCCTCTCGCGGTCTGGGAGCCCTGCGGTTGATCGCCCCATAGAGGGAGGCCCTGTCCACCGCCACTGGCTGGGTAGCCTGGGCCTCCCTCTATGGGGCAATCGCAGAGCCCCCCCGGCCAGTGGTTTGGGTCTCCCTCTGCGGGGCAATTGTGGGGAGATGGCGGGCCCTCCCGACCAATTGCATCACACCCACTTTGGCGGCCGCAGTCAGTGCTGGGTCGCTGCAGCGCTTGCGACCCAGGAGGGACCGAGAGGTCAGCAGTTCAGCCTGCTCACCAGTCCCTGCTCACCTAAGCCTGCTGCGCACTCGTCCATTTGGTTGTTTTGGACGTTACGGACCCTGGCTCTTTATATATTAGGATACTTCTCAGGAGAGACAAAGGCTAGGGTTTAAGAATAGAGTACTCAATGTCTCAGCTGTCAGTGTGGCCTGTAAGGACCCAGATATAGAGTAAAAACCCAGGGTGAAGAGAAGGGTCATTGACCAGCAGAGTGACCCAGAAATGTGCCTGCACCAATCTCAGCATCCATGTCCTCAACTAGCAAATAAAAGGATGGGAGTTGCTGATTTCTAGGGTCTGGATCAGCCCCATAATTTTGGGGTTTACCTGATTTACAGGATCATCTTGCTGAAAATTTCCCTAATTACAAAATTCTGATAACAATGAAGGCGACACGGTGTAATTTAACATAGTTTCAATCAAGGCTTTTGTTTAACTCTGCAATGCTATTAGTAATGTGAATTAAAATGATTAAAGTAGTCAATCATTTGAAAATAGAACTGACATTCTTACTGAATATACAGATGTAAGCTTAAATATCAAGGGAAAAGAAGAAATTAAAAATTAATCAAGGGAGAGCATGTCATGGAGAGCTATTTTAAAATTATACCACAACCCCCCCCTCCACACACCTCCTATAAAACTAGAAAACATTGTTAGAAGTTTAAAATATGACAAATAGAAGCTTAATTTTTAAATCAAAGTAGGATTTTTCAATATTTTATCACAATCTCTTTTTCTGGAGTGAAGGTTTAACATTGTAGATGCTGTTCAAATGAACTCAAGTTACATACAGAAAAGCACTGCAGCTAATAGTTTATTTAAGGGCTTAGTCTCTAGACTTTCACAATTTGTAGAACTGAGATGGTGGCTTCAACTTTTAGTTTCTGTCTTATGAAAAGAATTCTCTTGTGCAAAACAAAGCAAACATACTGCTGTCCCCTCCTTGAAAAGTAATAGGCGCTGTTGGCTAAGGCGTGTTGAAATGGACAGGCACTCGTATTCACTGTTAGCAGTGCAACATGAAATCGCCTTTTTGCAGGCTAGCGTAGCAATACGTAGGCACAGTCCCAGCCTTTCATCTTGGAACTTATTAGGGAAATAATTAGTGGGCTACCTGGATACACAGAACAGTGTTGTTTACATGATTGAAAACATCACAACTTAAGTGCCCAACCTACAGTAGGTGAGTCGCTTAATAAATGTCATAGGCATAGAAATACCATGCTGCCACTGAGATTACGTTTTGATAAGGATAGCAACATAAAGAATATCTCAATGTAGAATGTTATATGAAGAGAGATTCAAGACTACAAAGTGTAGGTAATGATTTGGAATTCGTAAAACATATTTGAAAATATAAGTAATAGTTATCTTTGAGTGGTGGGATTGCAGATGATTCAAGTTTCCTTCTTTAGTCTCTGTATTTTATAAATTTTCAGAATCAAACACACAAAAAAGGATGAAGTTATTAAAAGTCAAAATAAAAACTAGGCTCCTGCACTGGAAAGCATCCCCCACGCTGCCCAAATCAATTAGCTATTTTCTCCCAGACGCATCAGCTAGCCGAAGTGCTTGGTAAACTTGTACTTGGCTCTCACAATACCCTTAATACTGTATCGTCTGCACTTGTGCATGTAATGGGAACTCAGTTACTGACTGAGACACCTACCGCTACTGTTCTCACCTGCTCGCTCTGTCCTCCTGAGGTCCCCTGGAAGCCCGGGGCCCCACCTTTGCTCTACCCTCTGATTTCTTTTCTGCGAGTCTGGTGAAAGGTGTTGAGCTGCTCTCTTTCTGTCTTTCCTATGTAATTCCCCTCTCCTGAAATGCACATATCCAACCTCTTGTTACAGGGTTAACAGCAATGACCTTGGGAGCTACATACTGTGGACACAACAGATGCCCTCTATCAAAGGGCAGTAGCAAGATGTGCACCAAATAGCTGCCTAGAAGCCACAGAGGGCATTTGGAATGACCTTTGCCTGTGACCACAGCCTGTTTCTCAGCTCCTTCAAAGTGCCTCACTTAGCATGTTGCCGGGCAACTGGGTCATACATAAGTGAAAGTGAATATTGATACACAGGCCATCAACACCACAAGCAAGTCAAGGGCAAGTCTTGCTGACAAGTGAAGGTATTGCATAAGGAATAATACCGTCAGCTGCAACATCATTCAAAATGATGGCTCAACAAATCTGGAATGAAAATGGATGGTTTTTCTGAAGACACAAAGCAGAGGGGTGAGTGGATGCATACATGTGCACACGAGAAGATGTTCCACGGTAGAATAAAAGACAATTCAAGACTGGAAGCATTTGAATGTTGGGCTTTGAGGTATTTTGGGCTGTGGAACTATGAAAAAGAATTCAACTGAACATAAACAGAAGTCATAATTGACTTAATATATCTAGAGAGTAACTGGTCAAAAGAGTTTTAGTCTCTGCATAAGAAAAAATTTACATTCAATGAAGATTAACTGTCCTTTAGTTTTCATATTAGCCAGGCAAAAATTTAATGTACAGCAAATGGAATAAAATATATCAGGAAATATAACTATTGAATAAAAACACATCAAAATTAAACAAATATGAGTTTTTAACTATATGGATGAATTCTGGAATTAGGTACCACGTACCACTGTTTAGCTGTGTGTTTCCTCCCATCCCACTGGTATCAAAGCCGATTCTTGGCATAACAGACACATTTATAAATGAGCGAAGAATAAAGAAAAAAGATGTTCATTAATATTGTTTAAGAGCAAAATCTCAAAACCATCAAAGAATCAAACAGTATGAAACGATAAGGCAGTCATGAAAAGTGATGCCAAAAAAGAATGATATGGAAGATTATGTTAAGTTTAAAAAAAAAAAAAGCAGTTGCATGAGCTTATAATATATGTATGGGAAAATACCTCAAAAGATGTAGCAAAATAAACTTGAAAAATATTTAATAACATAAAATGTAAAAGATAACACAAAATAATTTGGCTGGTGAGATTAAATATAAATTTCATATTCATTGTGCCTTTTTTACATTTCCACATTTCTACACTGAGCATGTCTTCCGTTTTTTTAAAACTAATGTTTATTGGTATAGTTTACATGAAGTAAAACTCACCCTTTTTAGGTTTATAATTTGACGAGTCATGTGATCAATCACCACTACAATGAACTTTCAGAACATTTCCATCTCTCGAAGGTTGCCTCATGCCCTTTATGATCAATCTCCTACTCAGATTTTTTAGCTTTCAGGTTTTCGTTTTCCAGAATCTCATCTAAGCAGAATCTCACAGTTTGTAGCCTTTTGTGTCTGCCTTCTTTCACTCAGTATAAAGCTTCTGAGATTCATCCATGTTGTGTTCTATATCAGGAATCCCTATTTACTGCTGAATATTATATTTCACTGTATGAATTTACTTCAATGTATTCATCCATTCAGGCTATCATAAATAAAGTTGCTATGAACAATCATGTACAGGTCTTTGTGTGGGCACATGTTTTTCATTTCTCCCAAGTAAATATCGAGGAGTGGGACTATTGAGTTAAATTGAAAATTGTATGTTTAACTTTCTAAGAACCTGCCAAATTGTTTTCCAAAGTGGCTGTAAAATTTTGCAGTCCTAGTAGCAATGTATGAGAATATACCCTATTTTATAATCAGAAAAATTACGATTATTAAGGATTTGGGGAAAGTAGTCATTACGGCTCCATAAAGAGTATTTGTGGTATGACTAAGCTGAATACCTATAGACCAAAGATGAGGATTTTTGTCCCTTTATCTTGAGCTCCGTGGAGGACTCATAAGCTATTGTTAAATGGGTTTTCCTGTGTTCAAGCTATTCTCAAGTTCTGGAATCTGGAGCAGTTTAATTCTTTGTAGGTGAGTGGTCTCATCAGCTTTGGGAAGGCTGAAATGTAGAGAGGAAGGGAAAAGGAGCCAGAATCACTTAAAATGTGTTTGCAATCCAATAATCCATTCATGAGAAAGTATCTGTAAAGAAATCAAAATGCTTTTCCCCCTATCTTACCTTTATGACTAGCATTGCTGTTGAATCACAGTTCTTTTATTTTGTTTGTTTGCTTTTTTAAAATGTTCAATGTTAGGTCACAAATTATCTCCTTTATAGATAAAAATCCAATAAGATTTTTTATTTCAGAAAAAATACACTAAAGTTACATTTAACAGACTATGTTCTACTAGGCAACAGATTCTGTTCATTACACTTACATAGTGATGTTCCAGTATTCTTAATTACTGAAAAATGAGTTGCTCTATACAGAGACTGTATATCTATCTATAACAAATTTTTAAAGAATTTGTATACAATGTTGACTTGACTTCAAATAGTCATAAAATATAATGTGATATTTCTTTAATGATTTAGAAATGACTATAACATCTCAGGGTCATTATTATGAACATCAATTATAAGTACATACTTCCATAAAAGGAGATGTGCAATCTAACTATTTGACATACAATGGCAATAGCATTAATTAAACAGATCCTTGGAAACTATTTATTTGCATTTATTTCTGTTTCATAAAAATAGTTTAGATTTTTTAAAAAATTTATCAGGGTGACATTGGTTAATAAAATTATATAGGTTTCAGGTATACATTTTCATCTGTACATTGTATTGTGTATTCACCACCCCAAGTCAAGTCTCCTTCCATGACCATTTATTCCACCTTTAAATAGTTTAGAATTTTAAAAAGTTTATTATAAATTACTCTTGTCATCTGAATTCCAAACTATTTTTTTTTTCTGCTTTATGAAATCTGATTTCACCCAATAAAGACATAGAGAACAACATGTGCATTTGCCATCCTGGAGAGAGAGTACCACTCTAGTGGGTCACAGATCTGTTAGTGGATCTGTTCTGCAGCTGTATTTTTTTCTGAATATATATATTTGTTATTCCTCATCCGATGATATTTTCCCATTGATTTTTAGGGAGAGTAGAAGAGAGAGGGAAAGACAGAGAGAAACATCGATGTGAGAGAAACACATGGATTGGTTGCCTCCTGCATGAGCCTTGACTAGGGCCTGGGCCGGGGAGGAGCCTGCACCCACGGTACATGCCCTTGACCGGAATTGACCTGGGACCATTTGATCTACAGGCTCTATCCACTGAGCCAAACCTTTTATTCAATCATTCATTGATTTAATGATTAACTTAAATAAAAACAACAAAGTTTGCCCTGGTCAGTGTTTCTCAACAGTTAGAGCCTCAGCCCAAATACCAAAGGGTCTCAGGTTCGATTCCTGGTCAAGGGCATGTACCTTGGTTGCAGGTTTGATCTTGGGCCCCAGAAGTAAGTGTGAGAAGCAACTGGTCTATGTCTCTCTCACATCGATGTTTCTCTCCCTCTCACCTCTCTCCTGCCTCCCCTTCCTCTCTCTCTAAAAATCAAAGGAAAAAATATCCTTGGGTGAGGATTAACAACAACAACAAAAGGTTTTTTTTTAAGGGTATGTAAATCAGAGTTGTCAAATACCAATCAATCTGGACGACACATTTAACTGGGTTTTATGTGACAATTTATAATGTTATCCAATAAAATAAATTTTATCACATGGCATGAGAGCAACATTATCTAATGGGCATTGTGAATCTTTTTCATCTTATTTTAAAGATGAAAACAAGTCTTTTATTTTTTATTTTTGTGGTGGGTGTTTCAACATTATTCATTTTCATCATCCTAAAAAATTTGGTTCTAAAAACAGCATTTTTTTTCTCATGCTTATCAAATTATTTCAGTAAAGTACAAAATGGATGAAAAACTAAGGAACAATCTTGGTTTTACTATATTTTCAACTAATCTATTTGAGTATGGACCTAAGGGAACAAAAAAAAAATCCTTAATCAAAGTTAAATTGGATCCAAGAATTATTATTTGACTGGAGTAAAAGAGATATTCTGTTGTACATAATAAATTCCAAAAGCACATATTTTCAACGCTAATTTGTACTAAGTATAACACTCCCATTAACATATTTCCAATGTATCACAACATTCATGTAACTATCATATTTTAAGTTATTTAAAAATAATTGTTCTGATACTATTTAAAAGTGTTTGCTTTCATCAGCACATCCAACTTAAGTAAGGTATTAAGAAGTTGTTCCCTTTGAACAAAAAATTGCCTGCTTAACTTTAAAATCTTCTCCTCTCACACAGGATTAGGTAACAAAGAAATTAGCAGCACTGACACAAAGCTCGGATTTAGTGCAGAAGAGCAAAGTCGTAAAGCATTTGATTTTAGAAATCAGTGCAAACACAGCAATAATCTTAAAGTATTAATCCCTCTTCTAGGGTTGTTTCTAATGGAGAGCACTATTTGCTCTATTTGAAACATAGGAATCAATGCTAGAAACCAGGCACAAAGCCAGCTGAATGTGTATTAATGTTTCATCCACCTGTGACTGTCTCTTTAGCATTTCTAACTATTCTTAGGTCCTGCTCTATCCTCAAGTATCAAAGAGATGAGAAGCTGAATTTTAAGATATTTTATTACACATTTAACCCCTTCCCCAACAATTTTTTTGTTAAAAACGTTTCTTTTTCCGACTAATTTTTTTATTTTGGTTCTATATAGTATTTTTGATGCTGGTTATGAAAACAGTTTGTAACTCGTCTTCCTATAAACCATATTTTTTTTTACCATATTTTCTTAGTATACTCGTCGACGACTGAAAAAGAACATTTTGTGAAAACGAGTATACACGTTTCTGCCGGGGAAGGGGTTAAAATACAATGTGAATGAACAGATCAGGTACGATGCTGTTAGGAAAAAAGCCAAGAGAGAAGAGAAAGAGAAAACAAAAGAATTGTGTTATGGCCAAACTTCATGCCAATGTAGTTACTATCGACAAGGCAAACAGGGAATATTTTTTTCACCTTCTAAATCAAGAGTTATATATGGTCAGAGAGTATCTCAACACTTACACTAATAAGTGTACAATCTCTGTGGGATCAGCATGATTCTTAAAAAAGTTATGTTAACTTAATAAGCCAACTGGAACATTTACCGTAATTACTTCAAAAAGTTTTCATTTGTGGAAAAACAAAAGCAGAGTCCTTATGAAATGCACCAGAATGTTCTGACAACAGGAATAAAAACTTTTCTTTAGGTATAAGTTGATCCTTACAATTATGCGTTATTCTAATAGACTTACTGAGTACAATAAAGTTAGGTAAAAATAAACTTCAGCGAAACAAAAATCAGAAAAAATTACTTTGCTTGTTTTTGTTAGATTTCAGTAGATATTTAGATTGCATAACATTTCCCACTGCAATGCTTATAAAATTATTTTGAGCGCTTTTTTTTACACAGAACCTCTTTCCATATGTTTTTTTAAAAAATAGATTCACATTTAACATGCTGTGATTTGTCTTACTTTAAGAACTCAGAAATTAGTTTTACTAACAAATTAAGCCTTTTTCTATAAATACTATATAATCACAAAAGTTAATGAAATTTCATTTTCTGATTAGTTTTAAAAATTAAGATTTAACTCTTCTTTATAACACAATATATTGGAACGAAAATATATCCCACATTATTTCAGGAAAGAAACAGCTCACATTCTCTATTTATGCCATATTTGATATTAAAAAGGACAACATGAAATACTGTCATTTATTCAAACACATTAATGGCACTTTTTAAACATTTCTAACTTGAAGATCGTTCAAAGAATACTTCCACAGAGACCATGCCTTCTTGAAGAACAGGACTGCTTGCGACTAGGACCCTCGCTTAGCCTCACCACCACCCAATCTGGTCTCAGACAGAAGGCTGGACCCTACAACCACTCGGGACAAAGACCTGCAGACCCACGGACACCAAGATTCCAGACACCCCGGCCACCTCCCTGCCAGCCTGCTGTGGCGGCATAGGACCTGCCAGACCTGTTCTGCGTGAGCAGTCTTCCTGCCTACATAGGGTGGCTGTGCGACTGTGACTCTGGGTGCAGCGTGCACACGGAAGTCTGTTCCCCGCAGCACAGGAGTGGGCCTCCTGCTGACACAGAGCAGCTGTGCAACCCGGCACCCCACGCAGACCGGGACACTTATTTTCTGTGCGAAAGGCAGCACTGCGCGCACATGGGGACTCCGTTTCTCATCTTGCACGCACAGGATCCCTGATTCTCAGTGCACACACACTGAGCGCCTGTGATTACAATTCTTGGCGCACGTGCACACAGGGACCCTGATTCATGGTGTGAGGCCTCACCAAGCTACCGAGACTGTGAAACGCAATCCTCCGCGAACGCCCATGGGGTCTCTGACTCCTGGCATGCTCTAGGAGACTCTGATTTTCGGCGTACACCTGTGGGGACTTCTTTTCAGCATGGCGCAGGCAGGGCCCCTGATTCTAGGTGCGAGCATGAGGCTGCACTGAGCGCTGGTGACTGATTCTCCGGGTGTGTGGCTCCCACCGAGCGACGGCAGCCACACACCAAGAGACACTCGGGTGTCACAATACTCTCACTGCGCATAGCTCAGGCTCCCGCAACTCAGCATTTGGACCTTCTGGTGATATTTAGAATGGGGAGACAACGAAACAATCCCCAGAGGAAAGAAAAAGAGGAATTGCCAAGAAAGGAAATAAGTGAAACAGGCATGCAATATGACAGAAAAATAATTCAGAGTAATGGTCATACAGTTCATAAACCAGATGAATGAGAAAATCAACAACCTATGCAAAAATCAGGAAGAAATCAAAAGTGACATAGCTACAATAAAAAACGCTATGGAAGGTTTCAACAGTAGACTAGAAGAAGCGGAGGACAGAATTAGTGAATTAGAAGATACAAGAGAAAACAAGCCCAATCTGAACACCAATTGGAGAAAAACATTAAAAAGCAGTAGGAGAGGCTAAGGGAGCTTTGGGGCAACATGAAACAAAGTAACATAATAGGGGTGCCAGAAGGACAAGAAGAGCAGCAAGTATTAGAAAACCTATTTGAAGAAATAATGACAGAAAACTTTCCTGATATGGGGGTGAGGAAATGTCAAGCTGTCTTTCTCAACAGAAACACACCAAGCTAGAAGGGAATGGAATGAAATATACAAAGTGATGCAAAGCAAAGGACTGAATCCAAGAATACTCTATCCAGCATGAGTATCAATCAAAATTGAAGGGGAAATCAGGAGCTTTGTGAACAAAAAAAATGCTAAGAGAGTTTATTACTATCAAGTCAGCAATGCAAGAAAAGATAAAAGGAATGCTATAAAAAGAAGAAATAGAAAGGGAGGAACACAGGCATAAAGCACAGAAATGGCTACAAGCAAGTATCTATCAATAATAAACATTAAACGTAAATGGATTAAATGCTCCAATCAAAAGACATCGAGTGACTGAATGGATAAGAAAACATGACCCAGCCCTGACCTATTTGGTTCAGTGGATAGAGCATCAGCCTGCGGACTCAAGGATCCCGGGTTCGATTCCGGTCAAGGGCATGTATCTTGGTTGCAGGCACAACCCCAGTTGGGGGGCGTGCAGGAGGCAGCTGATTGATGTTTCTCTCTCATCGATGTTTCTGGCTCTCTATCTCTCCCCTTTCCTCTCTGTAAAAAATCAATGCTCAGGTTGCAGGCTTGATCCCCAGTAGGGGGCATGCAGGAGGCAGCCAATCAGTGTTTCTCTCTCATCATTGATACTTCTAGCTTTCTCTCTCCCTCTCCATTCCTCTCTGAAAGCAATAAAAATATTAAAAAGAAGAAAAGATAAAGAAAACATGACCTATACATATATGCTGTCTACAGGCGACCCACCTCTCAGAACAAAGGCCTCAACAGACAAAGTGAAGGGATGGAAAAATATCTATCAGGCAAATGGAGATAAAAAAAAAAAGCTGGGGTAGCAATACTTATATCTGACAAAATAGGCCTCAAAGTGAAGACCATAAAAGAGACAAGGAAGGCCACTTCATAATTCTAAAGGGGTGGATACAACAAGAGGATATATCTCTGGTAAACATATATGCACCCAATGCAGGAGTACCCAAATACATAAAAAAGCTTCTGGAAGATGTCAGAGGAGAGATTGACAGCAATACAATCATAGTTGGAGACTTTAATACCCCATTAACATCACTGGATAAATCCTCTAGACAAAAAATTAGCAAAGAAACAGCAATCCTAAAAGACTTACTAGATCAGATGGACTTAATTGATATCTTTAGAATATCCCACCCCAAAACTACAGAATATACATTCTTCTCAAGCTCACATGGGACATTTTCAAAGATAGACCACATATTGGGACACAGGCAAAGTCTCTCCAAATTCAAGAAGAATGAAATCATATCAAGCATCTTCTCAGATCACAATGGCACAAAATTAGAAATTAACTACAATAAAAACAATCACAAAAATTCAAAAACTTGGAGGCTGAATAGCATACTATTAAACAATGAGTTACCAAAGAGATCAAAGAAGAAATTGGAAACAAATGACACTGAAAACACAACAATCCAAAATCTTTGGGACACAGTGAAAGCAGTCCTGAGAGGGAAGTTCATAGCATTCCAAGCCTACCTCAAAAAAACAAGAAAAAATGGTAATAAAGCATCTAAATCTGCAACTTGAAGAATTAGAGAAAGAGGAACAAGAAAACCCCAGAGTGAGCAAAAGGAAGGAGATAATAAAATCAGAGTGGAAATAAATGATATAGAGACCAAAAAAACAACACAAAAGATCAATGAAACCAAGAGCTGGTTCTTTGAAAGGATAAACAAGATTGATGAACCTCTAGCCAGGCTCACCAAGAAGCAAAGAGAGAGGACCCAAATAAACAACATCAGAAACGAAAGAGGCAAAATAACAACAGACCCCACAGAAATACGAAGAATCAAAAAAATACTATGATCAACTCAATTCCAACAAACTGGTCAACTTAGAAAAAATGAACATATTCCTAGAAAAATACGACCTTCCAAAAACTCAACCTGGAGGAATCAAAAAATCTAAATAGGCCTATATCTATGGAGGAAATTGAAGCAATAATCAAGAAACTTCCAACAAATAAAAGCCATGGACCAGATGGCTTCACAGCAGAGTTTTATGAAACATTCAAAACAGAAATAAAATCTATCTATCTTCCTCAGACTATTCCAAAAAATTCAAGCTCTTTCTACAAAGCCAGTATTACCCTAATCCCAAAACCAGATAAAGACAATACAAAGAAAGAGAATTACAGGCCAATATCCCTCATGAACATAGACGCCAAAATTCTGAATAAAATTCTAGCAAATCAAATCCAGCAATACATTAGAAAGATCAAAACCAGACCAAGAAGTGGGATTTATTCTGGGGATGCAAGAATGGTACAATATCCACAAATCAGTAAATGTGATACACCACATAAACAAACTGAGAGATAAAAACTATATAATCATATCCACTGATGCAGCAAAAGCATTTGACAAAATCCAATACCCTTTCTTGATAAAAACTCTCAGCAAGGTGGGAATAGAAGGATCATACCTCAACACAATAAAAGCCATATATGACAAACCCACAGACAACATCATACTCAATGGGCAAAAACTAAAACCATTTCCCCTAAGAACAGGAACAAGACAGGGATGCCTATTCTCACCACTCCTGTTTGACACAGTACTGGAAGTACTAGCCATTGCGATCAGACAAGAAGAAGAAATAAAAGGCATCCAAATTGGAAAAGAAGTAGTAAAACTGTCCTTATTTGCAGATATTGTACATAGAAAACCCCAAAGACTCCATCAAAAAACTAGTAGACTTAATAAATGAATTTGGCAATGTAGCAGGATACAAAATTAACACCCAGAAGTCTATGGCTTTTCTATACACCAATAATGAACTCACAGAAAGAGAAACTAAAAAAGCAATCCCATTTACCATTGCAACAAAAACATTAAGATACCTTGGAATAAATTTAATGAAGGAGATAAAGGACCTGTACTCAGAAAATTTCAGGGCGCTGAAAAAATAGAAGAAGACATGAACAAATGGAAGAATGTACCATGTTCATGGATTGGTAGAATCAACATCATTAAAATGTCCATACTACCCAAAGCAATCTATAAATTCAATGCAATCCCCATTAAAATACCAACACATACTTCAAAGACCTAGAACAAACTCTCCAAAAATTCATCTGGAATAAAAAAAGACCCTGAATAGTTGCAGCAATCTTGAGAAAGAAGAACAATGTTGGAGGGATCACAATACCAGATATCAAGCTATACTACAAAACTACTGTTCTCAAAACTGCCTGGTATTGGCACAAGAACAGACATATAGACCAGTGGAACAGAACAGAGAACCCAGATCGACCCAAACCATTATGCTCAACTAATAATATTTGACAAAGGAGGCAAGAGCATACAATGGAGTCAAGATAGTCTCTTCAATAAATGGTGTTGGGAAATTTGGACAGATACATGCAAAAAAAGTGAAACTAAACCACCAACTTACACCATACACAAAAATAAACTCAAAACTGATAAAGGACTTTAATGTATGGCGGGAAACCATAAAAATAATAGAAGAATCCAAAGGCAACAGAATCTCAGACATATGCCGAAGAAATATAT
>NW_006296406.1:330813-332318 GCF_000327345.1 Myotis davidii
ACAGCCTAAATGTCCATCAGCAGGTGAATGGATTAGAAAACTGTGGTACATATACACAATGGAATACTATGCTGCTGTAAAAAAGGGAGGAATTCTTACCATTTGCAACAGCATGGATGGAACTGGAAGCATTATGCCAAGTGAAATAAGCCACTCAGTGAAAGAAAAATACCACATGATCTCACTCATTTGTGGAATATAAAGAACATTATAAACTGATGAACAAAAATAGATACAGAGGCAAAGAAGCATCAAACAGACTGTCAAACTACAGAGGGAAGGCTGGGGAGGGTTGGGGAGGGAGATAAGAGATAAACTGAAGGACTTGTATGCATGCATCTATAACAATAAAAGCATAATATGCAAATCAACCGAACACTGGAACAACCGTCCGGAGGACCTTCTGGATGAAGCCGGGGCTGTGAAGGCCTACTCTTGCATGATTTTCGTGCATTGAGCCTCTAGTATAAGCATAACCAATGGACACAAGACACTCGGGGTGCGGGTGGTGGTGAGGGCATGTGCCGGCGGGTAGGAAAAGCCGGGGGAAGGTCAATGGGGAAAAAAAGGAGACATATCTACTATTATTTGTAATACTTTAAACAATAAAAAAAGAATACTTCCACACAACAAAAATTTGCAAGCATATTACTAAATATTATACTTTAGTTGTCATTAGAGTGGTGGCCTACTCTTCTAATAGAAAAGAGAGTATGACGATTTATTTGCACCGAGTCCATGCTGTGAGAGTTCATGGTTTTACTTTATGATGAAAAACCATCACTAATGAATATTTGAAAAACATAATTTTATGCAGAATAGGGGAATTACTCTGTGTTTGAAAAAAGGACTATTACTTTTGGCAGATGACTTATGAGTCTACCTTTTAATTCAAAGAACTGGAACGATCAATCTACATGTTGAATGATAAAGCCTTTTCTCCTACAAGCCTTCATTTCTCAAGGAAAAATACAGAAAGGAAAAAAAAAATCAATATATAGAGTAGTTTCATCCTGGAAAGGGCTTTCTTAAAGAGAAACCTCAGTCAAGGTTGAAAGAGCAATTAATGTAGGCTCAAGAATCTGGGCCATTCTGATAGAGTTCGGTTAACATGTGGCAGAAGTAATCATCCACTTGTGAAAATGATTTTCAGTTCATTCTCAAACACCTTTCAGACACTCATGATCCCATTTAACTGACAACAATACAGGCTATCTGCGGGCATCACTGCATCGGATGTGAAAACCTATAGGGACCAAATGCCCTCAGGCACTTTCAGTCATCCCTGCAGTCCTCCCTGCTTGCATAAAGGGACTCTTGCTTGCACTACCTTCTCTCTTTTATTTAACCCCATAAGATTAAGACATTTTGTTTGTTTGTTTTTGTTTTCAGCTAAGGATGAGAAAAAGAAACCGTTTGATTCCAGACAACAGTGCAACCTGGGCATTAAGAAACCTAGAAGTAAATATTTCGCAGTTGGCTTTTTCTACTTCCTGAATTCTTAT
>NW_006296406.1:332347-344017 GCF_000327345.1 Myotis davidii
GGTGGGGGGGATGCAAAAACAAGAATCATCAGCAAACAAGTTATGTAACGTTTGAGGGAAATTACAAATGAAGAAAATTCAGAAGCTCCTATTGTTGAGCAAAAAATTAAAATGAATGTGCTGTATAAACAGGAGATTTATAAAAGCAAACTTTAGTAAAATGTAGAGTTCTCCACTCATTTTTTGTATCACTTTGTAGACTCAATAATATAAATATTGTCACCCCTTCGTTTCCTAAATCCCATCGTCTGCTAGTTTAATCTGAGTTAAGTCTCAGATTAAGTGTAACAGTCTAAGGTGTAAAAATGCTCTTAAAACCTGGCTTGCACTGTACAATCTAAAATATGAACAGCCGCAAACCGCTAAGCTGAGAAGGCCATAAGCCCCCACTCCATCCCAGATCAGACACCGAGAACTACAACTGGTCCTTCTGAGAGGGGGAGTTCTATAGCCCAATGCACTGCCACCTAGAAACAAAACTGAAGTGGGAACCATGAACGTGGTTCTATGAACAGCTAAACACAAGCCAAACAATCCAACTAAATCAAACTCCACAGAGAACTCTCTTATTAACAAGGAAGTTTTTCCTACATTTATCTTTGATAACTGGTCAGCCTTCTTTCACATCTCGAAAAAGTGCCCTAATATATACTTTGTAACGGTTCATGATGTCATCAGCAGTGGTGTTTGCAAAGTTATACAACTACGTTGGATATCATTCTAGTTTTGTAAACCATTGTTTCATGTGTCTCCTCAGTTTAAATGTTCTTCAAAATATGGTGATATATTTTTTGAATCTGCAGAAGCTTCACTGCTTTGTTAAAAGTTTGAGAAAGTTAGTGGACTTTCCAAGCTGCTTACAAAATGTTCCAGAAGAGGATAAGAGGGGGAAATATCCCAAGAAGAAATTAAACAACCTACCCCAACCAGGAAGACTTGCATAGAATCAAGTCTATGCTACATCCCCTAGGAAGAGGGGAGAGAGGCTGCACAGACCTGAACCCCTGGGGTTCCGGCTACGATACTTTTCAAAGAGGACACTCCACTCCACTTGACAAAAGCTCTTGGGCACCGTAAAGATTTAAACTGCAACAATCCATTTACACAACCCTAGATATTTGTATAAGATATCCCACTACACTTTCCTCTTCCTGAAAATGTAATCGGGCTGGTAACAATAAAAGTTTCAGCAAAAGCTGTTATGTATGTATCCAAGTATATAATACTGACTAAAGAAAACGCCTGCCCTTTTGGGGCACAACATGCCCAAGCAAAAGCAAAATGATCAAACATTGTTAAACATTATATATAACATGGGTAATCCTGAGTTAACACAAATAATTTAGACCTCAGTTGCCTTATCTTTAATGGAGGTACTATCATACCATCTTCAGAGTTAGGATAAATTCAAGTGAAATATATACATAAGATGCCCATTTTATAAACTATATCTATGCTAAAAAGAAAATCATTGAGAAGGTCATTTGGGATTCAATGTTGTTCACTGTGTGTCTTGGAACATCTGGATACAAGGAAGTATTCCACAGAAAAAGAATGGGACTGGTGGGCAAGTGTGAGAAATACTGAGCTAACCAAAGCTAAAGTCTCTATGTGCGGACTTGCAAGAGCCTGCAAATGATCTGGACAAGGAGATGCTGAGGAGTGGGGGTGGGTGGGGAGAACAGTGTATACAGTGTCTCCAAAATCATAGAATCTTTTTCACAGAAGGTCTTGTAGGAACAATGTCCTCTAGCCTACACTTCAGGCAATTAGCAGGATTAGATGACAACTAATGAGTCTTTAAGCAGCAAAATGATGTGACTGGGTTTTTACATTCTGTTAGGAACTAATATCCCAATCATAATTAAATATCTTCTTCACTTCTCACTTCATTTCCCTAAGAATCTATAAAGATTTATGTTTGGGGAAAAAAAGTTTTTTTTTATGTAAAATTTGAAATCTAACCGTCATGGATCATGTATGATTCCTGACAGGCCTCTGTAATGCCCCTCTCTGATCTTAGTTAACAAGGGCATTTTTGGAGGGTGCTGAGATTTAGAAAACAAACTGGTTATCCCACATTTAAAGGAACTATTGCCATGTGAGTTACTTTCCAAGGTATTTGAATTTCTCCCAGTGACCAGCATGTTTCACAGATTCTCTTCCCCAACAGCCTTCTTCTATCTGAACTGTCACTTGAACACTCAGTTTTATGCTTTGTACCAATCTTGTCCGTGTCCAAGGAGGGTGGAGATCTGGTTGAAGGCTCCAGAGACCGAGCAGTGAGATCCCCTTGCCATCATTCCAGCTCTGACCTTGCGCGTTGGCCTCTGTGTCTCCGTCCCTGTCCGTCACCCTGGTAGTAAGTCCGTAAGTGGCTGTTCTGATGAGCAGCTCAATACGCCGGCTGAAGACCCAGCTTTGCTCTTGTTCTTGCTCATCCTTCTCGGATGCTCTGTTCTTGAATTCTGGACATGTTCGTTGGTCACAGACATTTCTTTGATTGCTCACATTTGTGAACATCGCCTGTGCTGAGATCCTGGTAATTTTCTTGGCTTACTTTGACACCAAGCTTTCCTTTACAGAAATACGCAGAGTTCTCATGGCTCTTCTAATTGTTGGTGTGCCGTCTATCTTACCCCATCGGTCCCGCACGTCTTACAATTTCATCCTTTTCCAGCAAGTTAAATTTAATACTTGAATCACACATTTCCGATTTCTTCCTACCCCTCATTTCAACAATCACTTTCTCAGAGAAGCCCTCTCTGTCATCCCCAGTAAGAACACATTTCCTTGTTACATGTATTGGGTAAGATGTGGACATTTCTCCAGAGCCACGGGGTGGCACACTGGACTAACGTCTAATCCAGCACAAGGCCCTAAGATCTGTGAAGGCAAGAGCCAGAGTTGACTCACTGCTCTATTCTGGCACCGTACCTCTAGAGAGCAGATATTCCACAAACATTTTTTGGAATGACTAAGTGGCTGTTCCTAGTTTTGTCATTAGGAGCAATCACAATAAAAAACATGACGAAGAAGGTAAACTCTAGCAAAAATCTGTATACTATATGTAAAGGTAAAAGCAAAAACCGTGTATAGACTTCAGATTTTCCATAAAGTTGGTGTGTTTACATTTATTTCATGAAGAGTATTCAAATAGTTTTGGCAGCAGAATGGTACCCTAAAGTTTAACTTAGAATGGGGGGGATATTTAACAGCATAAAGGAAGCACAAAAGTGACTCCTATGAAAGCAGGAACAGATAGATGTTAGGAGTCCAAGCCACAAACCATCCCAGTATCTGAAAAAGGGACAGGCAGCACTTTAGACGAGACCCTTTGACCCAGAGCTGAAAATAGTCCCAAGGTCACAGTAGCACAAGGGCCTTTTAAGTCCAAATGAAATGGGAAATATTTTATGCCTAAAGACCTCAAAATGCCACCAGATATTATAATTCTCACTAATACTCATTTTTTAAAAAACTTTTTGACATGCCCTGGCTGGTTTTGCTCAGTGGATAGAGCATTGGCCTACGGACTGAAGGGTCCCAGGTTCGATTCCGGTCAAGGGCACATGCCCGGGTTGTGGTTGTGGGCTTGATCCTGTGGGGGACATGGAGGCAGCTGATCAATGATTCTCTCTCGTCATTGATGTTTCTATATATCTCTCCCTCTCCCTTCCTCTCTGAAGTCAATAAAAATATAAAAAGTAAACAAACAAAAAAAACTTTCTGACATATAAATATTGTTGGAATCTCTGAGGAGGCTCAATACTTTAGGACCCCTTTTCTCTACCTAAGTTCTAAACAGTTGGCTAAAGGCAAAAGAGTTAACAAGAGGCTAAAACATCCTATAAAATAAAAGCCTAATATGCTAAGTGTCCTACTGTTCGTTTGACCAGTCGCTATGATATGCACTGACCACCAGGGGGCAGATGCTCCGACCAGTAGGTTAGCTTGCTGCTGGGGTCTGCCCAATTGGTACTGGGCGAGATGGTCCAGACACTCCCTGGAGCCCTCCTGCAGTCCCTCCCTGGTGGGGTCCTTGGCCTGGCCTGCACCTCTTGCAATTTGGGACTCCTTGGGGGGATGTCAGAGAGCCAGTTTTGGCCTGATCCCTGCAGGCCAAACCAAAGGACCCCACTGGTGCATGAATCTGTGCATGGGCCTCTAGTTACCTTATAAAGACAAGGGTATTACTGTCATGAATGTCCCTCCGCATGAAAGCATATACTGGAGGTGCAGAATAAGTACTTTTCCAAAATAGAGATGAAATAGTGAAAATGATGGGGGGGGGGGCAGTGGGGAGGGAGAGGAGGGAGAGAACAAAGTAAAACAAAGAACAAAAACACAAAAGAACAATTCTCTCGAGTCCCTTTAACTTTTAACTGCTATGTACCCAATGTGGCTTTCACATTTTTCATCTGTAAAACAGGAATAGCAACATGTGCTCTGACTATAATACGTGGTGTCATTACAAAAATCTACTGAAATAATATGTGTGAAACAGCCTTTGAAACGATAACGCACAATATAAATCAAGGCATCGTTACCATCATCATCATTATTATATTAGTAGTGTAATATTCCAGAAATATTTCAATCCAACAAATTTAAAGGAGTCTTTGGAAAGCTTGGAATGGTAGTAATTTTTCAACTTTATCCATTTAGAAAAAAGAACCTTCCAAACCATGGGGCAAAACTTTGAGGGTATCTTTTTCTAAAATAAGCATAACTATGATAACACACAAGTTACAACTAGTTCTTCTCATTCATCAGATACAAGTAATATTGCTATCGAGTATACATTTTATGTTTCCCAGCTACTGAATTCCTTTGGTTCTTAAGAAATTACTATTTATCAACCAGGCAAACATTCCAGACCACTATAGGAAAGTGTACTTTGATGACCAGTTTCTTTTTCCCACACATTTACTTATTTGAAGGAGAATGCATAGCAAAATACATAAAGGCAATAGTAATGAGGGGAGCATATACAATCAGGCTGGAATTCATTAGGCTTATAAAATGTTTCTCTCTCTCTCCTTTAACTTAAAGATTAAGAATTCAAGAGAGGGGGAAAGTGTGGAAAATGGGAGATATCTGTAATACTATCAACAATAAAAATATATTAAAAAATAAAATGATCTGTAATTTCAAACCCAATTATAATCACTGCTGGTGTTAAAAAATAAGAATTCCATTTATTTATTTATTTATTTATTATCTGTTAAACTATATTCACAATGCTTGTGCCTATAAATGCAGGATACAAAGAAAAATGAAACCACGGTAATCAACAGAAATAACCGTTCTCATTTACAAAACATATTCAGAATTTCAAGCCTCAGATATTTTTAGTTAAAATTGACCGTAGTGATATACCTTTGATTATTCATACACTACTAAACATTAAAGTTTTTCTGCATTAATTTGATAAAATGTCTTGACAAGTTTGATATGTGCAAAGTGAACTGTGACTTCACCTTCTTTTAACCTCTTCTTCTTACATTTCTTTTAAAAGGAAATGTCTTTAAGATTACTTACTACTGCTTAAACAGTGCTACCTTTATTACCAAGTTCTCTACTTTCTTTAGTCCAGGCAAAAATATTTTCTATTTTCAGGGAATGCTTGCGCCATCTACTGGAGAAATATATTACCACTTTTGTCAAACAAGATCTATAACCGCAACTTCGAAACCAAATCAGGTCCTTTTCTTTCTCCCATTTTAAGGCATGTGTCAGTATAGGAAAAACCTTTTCCTCGACATAACAAAAATATTGACATTCATTCAAATAGCTCAATAGTCCCATCTTCATGGAATAACTTGACACATAATTTCACAGGCAAAAATAAAAGAGAAGCACAGATAGAGAAAAGGAGATAAGGAACCATTTTGCACCTAAGTTTTTAAACCAAGTATAAACAGAGGCCTCTCCCATTTAACCATAACGTTAGGGCTAAAGATTAGAATTCTGTCATGTGAATATGTAAAATATAAAGATTACTTCACAGAAATGAATTAAAGCCATTCTGAAGGGATCTCTGAATTCCTCTCTCTTCCCTTCCCCTCCAATTTTAAAGCACTCACTGTTTATGAACTGGCCAGATTACAAAAATAACTAATTTTTTTTTGATATCTTAGTCCATTCTTCTAATAAGTCTATTGAGCTGGTCTTCCCTGTTGTCAGCGTTTCCACCTTCCACAAAATGGGTGGCCTTTTTCTTCATTCTAGCTCTTGGAAGATGATTTGAAGTGTCACAGGAAGTTGCTTGCTTCTTTGAAGCATTTTCCAGCAGCACAGATCTCACGAGTCAGATTCTCCATGCAGATGATGCTGTGTTTACCAAAAGATGGAGCAATCACTGTGTTCTGTCGGGCAATTTGCCTTTTGTTGATTTTGCCAGAACCATGCCTGCAGATCAATACATTTACTGACTTCAGGTTCAGGTACCCCATGCAAATACGTGGTTTCACAATCCTCTGCGTGTTCACTGAAGTCTTGTGGAGCTTAACAGTGGTGCCACTGGAGATCTGGCAAAGGTGCAGAACCTTTCTAACCTCGGGGCTCCCACCACTGATCCCACTGCTCCTGAGGACAAACGCCAGCTTTCTTGACGTCCTGATCTCAGTTGCGTACATCTGCCTGTATTCCTTGTGATAGTGTTTTAGCTCTTTATTCCTTTTTTCTTTTTGTCCTCATTGGAGGACACGTTCATTGATTTTTAAAGAGAGGGGGAGGAGAGAGAGGGAAGGAGGGAGGGAGGGAGAGAGAAACATCGATGTGAGAGAGAACATATATTGTCTGCCTCCCAAACACAGCTGACCAGGGATCAAACCTGTAACCTAGGTATGTGCCCTTATAGGGAATCGACCTTTCAGTGTTCCAGATGAAGCTCCAACCCACTGAGCCACACTGGCCAGGGCTAGCTTCTTCATAATAACCTTCCTCCTTGCCTTTCGAAGCAGCTTTTGGGCAAACTTGTTTCCCAGGTGCTTGATGTTCAGCTCTGCCAAGTTCCTGCGCTTTTTCTTAAGGGTTTCTGGCGTAGCAGGAACCTTCTTTTCTTCTCTTCTGCCCCTTCATGGTTGCAGCCAGAAAAAGCACTCCGAATTTTTCTTAAGTAACCACCATAAGATGGAGTGTAAAAAAAATCAGTACACAGAAGACAATAACCTGTAAATATATATTTGTTTCAATTCTCTTTATGGTTTCACTTCTGAAAGAGCAGAAGAACTAAGCTTGAGATCTGTTCATTTGCAGTCAAGAAGGAGTGCTATTTTTTTCCTAGGAAAGAAAATGGGGAATCTTGCTTGGAGGTCCAAATCATAATTACATCCTGAGGTGGGGCACAAACATATCCATGTTTCAGTGAAATGCATAAATTACTAGAAAGTTATAACTGTAACTGAAAGTTGTAACTGTAACTGGCTAGAATCGGAATCATTTTTAATTTATCAGAGGGCTGATTCCCACTTTGTTTGCTCCACAATTACAGAAAAATAGACAAGAAAAACTGACTTCACAGACTGGAAGACGTATGTTGGAGTCAGTGCTCTTCAGTGATATTTACTTAATATTTACTTTGTGCCATTTAGGACAGAAGATATGCTAACCATTAACATAAAGTAGAAAAATGGTGAAAAGTGAAGATAAACTACCAAGGGTGTCAGAGAGTCTCAGATGGATAATCATAAGCAAATAAATGACCCTTAAGAATCAAATAAAGTAAAATATATTTATGGACTCTACTCTAGAAAGCAATACAAAATTGTAGTAAATATTAAGGGAATTTTCAACAACTTAGTTTCAAATGTAAAAAGATTTCCAGTGAGACTTAGTCAATTAGCATTCAAGTTAACTAACCTTTTAATTTAATCTAAAAGTTTAAACATAAGAAATTAAAAGGTTAAATTAACAGACTATGATAGAATATATTGACAGACTATGATAGAATATATTCTGTCATAGCATCCATTCTATACTGATATTTTTTCAAATAACTATTCCCAATGCATTTCATCATAGTTTTCCTTATAACAGGTTACATTTTTAAAGATTTACTGAATTCTAGCCATTGTATTTTATACTTTACATATATTATGTCAATATAACAACCTATAAGGTAGTATAGCTATTATTATAAAACTACCATAAATATAGTCTATAACTTCTGATACTTTTAACATTACAAAAATATTCACTGAATATTTACCAAGTATACTTCAACTTTGCCACCAGATTCACTTCACAGTTATAGTTAATTTTAAAGGAATGGCCACCACCTAATCCTATATAATAAAGGTTAATATGCAAATAGACTGAACTGCAGAAAAACTGGTTGCTATGATACGCACTGACCACTAGGGGGCAGACGCTCAATGCAGGAGTTGCCCCCTGGTGGTCAGCGCCGCTCAGCCACAAGCCCTGAGCCAGGCTCACAGCTGAGGAGTGCAGCGGTGGATCCTGGACTGTGAAAGAGCATAGGTTGGGCTGAGGGGACCACCCCGCCCCCGAGTGCACGAATTTCATGCACCAAGCCTCTAGTATGTACATAAAACGCTCACCTTCATGTATGATTTTAGCCCTTACATATGGAGAAGGTGGCCTTGATCTCAGAACAATCAGACCAAGACCACTCCTTGCATATTGGGAGGATGCATCCTGGACTAGCTGTGATTTGGTTGTGAATGAAAAACTGGTTACTTACAGAGGCCATTCCCTGCTGGTGGCTGGTAAGGTAAGAGTCCTCATTTTGAGAGAAGACTAAGAGCAAAATCCCAGGGCACCTTTGTGAGAATCCACCAGGCTGAAGGCAAGCTTTACTGGTGTTTCTTTTTTCTTTTAATCCTTATTGTTGAAAGTATTACATAGGTCCTCCTTTTCCCCCCTTTAACCGTTCAGTCTCTCCCCTCACCCAGGACCTCACCGCCCCATTGTCTGTGTCCATGGGTTATGCACATATGCATACAAGTTCATTGGTTGATCTCTTCCCACCCACCCTCTCCTGCATTCCCTCTGAGGTTCAACAGTCTGTTCATGCTTCTATGTCTCTGGGTCTATTTTTGATCACCAGTTTTTTTGATTCATTAGATTCCACATATGAGTGAGATCATGTGGTGCTTGTCTTTCTCTGACGGGCTTATTTCGCTCAGCATAATACTCTCCAGGTCCCTCCATGCTGTTTACTGATGGTTTCTTATGTTATTCTCTGCAACGACTTTATTTGTTCTTCCTCAGCATAAAGGCGTTGGAAGTACTAACTATTGTAACTGGCCAAACAAAAACAAGGAAGGAGCGTCCAGATGGAAGAGAAAGAAAATGAGGGCACATCTGAGTCCTGGTCTGTAGGAAGGAAGGAGGTGAGGAATGCCTCCAGGAGGGAAACCCACATCCCAGAGAATTCTCCTTCTGAACTAACACGTTAGAGCAGCGGTCCTCAACCTGTGGGTTGCGACCCCTTTGGGGGTTGAATGACCCTTTCACAGGGGTCGTCTAAGACCATCGGAAAACACATATATAATTACATATTGTTTTTGTGATTAATCACTATGCTTTAATTATGTTCAATTTGTAACAATGAAAAATACATCCTGCATATCAGATATTTACACTACAATTCATAACACTAGCAAAATTACAGTTATGAAGTAGCAACGAAAATAATTTTATGGTTGGGGGTCACCACGACATGAGGGACTGTATTAAAGGGTCGCTGTATTAGGAAGGTTGAGAACCACTGCGTTAGAGGTTTATGGTTCTTTTACATAAGGCAGCAGGATTCTCTTCCAGCAGTTCTCACTCTCAGGAACAGGAGAACAAAGTTAACTACTTATTAAACAGGGAATTAGTATAGTCTCTATCTGAATATTACAGTTAGGATTCTAAAACTGATCTCAGCTTTTCCTAACTGTAAACAGAGGCAATGATTGGCTTCCTAATTGCCTCAAAGAATTATTCCAAGGATCAGATGACCCAGTAGATATAACAGTTTAAAATTCAATATGTGTAAAGATATTATAGAGACATAAAGAAACACTGTTAGCAGTACTAGGTTGAAATCTAGGCCATGTCTTGACATGATTCCAAGGAACTGTATTTGAGAAATTCAATCACTTGGCTGATTTATCTATATAATAGGAAACAAATGACTTCGCTTAAGTTTTCACTTGATTGACAATTTGGGGTGGGGGCAAAGGGTGAAAGTGACTAATCAACTAACTGTTCCGACTCATCTGACCCTGGTTGTATAATCATGGGGGGAAAGAAGTTTAATTTCAGTCTTCAGACTCATGTATTGTTCATGTAGGAGAGGAGCCTTTCCTAGGAAATACGTTTTCACAATATTTCAAGCCCATTTGACCACTTTAACCTAATAATTTTTCAATAGTTAGAAGCTTTAAAGTATGTCAAAACCCACCTATTCTAATTCAGTGGTTCTCCAATGTTAGCAAGCGCTGAGAGCATGCAGAGGGCTTGGGAAAGCCATGCTACTGAGCCCCACACCCTGCTTTCTGATTTGGAGCAGCCTAAGGACCTGCCTTTCCTACAGGCAGGAGATGCTGGGGCTCCTAGTCCTCCTAACCACTGATCAGTCTATACCTACTGCAACTCCAACAAACACAAACAAAAATCTCAGCCATATGTACATTTGAAAAGGAATTTTACCTAAAAGTACATAATTAGTTAGGGTTTCCCTCCAGTAGTACTCTGAACAATTTCTCTAACTGAAGTAAACCAAACAAAAGAAAACCATTTTTCTCTTTTCTTCTTATACAGGAGTAAAGAAAAGTAGGTTTATGGTTGTTTATATTGGAAATAATACAAATAAATGATACAGTAATTAATAATACAAGAATAAACTCTTGCTGACTTGTAACTGTGAACCTACTTTTGCCCACCCTGTATTTGATCATAGTGCCCCCACGTGGATGGAAAGATTACTGAAAAGAAAGAAATTAGAACAATTCTCAAGAGGATGAAGTCACTTGTAAATTGATCACTGCATTTGCCGGAATGCTCAACCTGGTGCTTTGCCCAGATACACCCAGCAGAGGTTCATGGGATAAATACCCACACATACTTTAGAAATGCTAACCACCCTTACCCTCAATGTTGTATTTAAAACAACACTAATGTGTTTTGCCAAGAATTGCAAAATCTCTTTTAGCTCTTCAATTCTATGCTGGCATGAAGTAATCCTATTTAGAATACAGTAGAATATATATTACTCTCTCTCTTTCTTCTCCCCCTCTCTTAATGTAATGCCCCTCCATGGCTTCAGACAGAAAAGCTGGAAGTAATAGGGAGACCAATAGTATTCTATGATTTCCATTCTCACAATCATTAAGTTCCTCAAAGCTGTGATGGTATCCTATCTAATAATAGACAAACATGGTAATTAATCATACCTCCAACATGCTTCCCATTGGCTAATCAGGGCGATAGGCAAACTAACTGCCAACCAAGATGGCAGCCGACAGCCAGGCAGCTGAAGCGAACAGGAGGCTTGCTTGCTCCAGTGATGGAGAAAGCCAAGGTTCCCCGCCTGACGCGGCCCAGCTCTGAGATCCAGAAGCAACAATGTTTCAATTATAAAAGCTAAACAAACCCAGATACCTGCTTTCAGCCAGCCACAGCCTCAGAGCTGGAGCTGGGCCTCAGAGCTGG
>NW_006296406.1:344065-346540 GCF_000327345.1 Myotis davidii
CACCCTCCCCCCACTGGCCACAAGGCAAAAGTTCCCACCCCTTAGCTGCTTGCTCATTCATTCACTTACTTGCTCATTCATTCACTCATTCACTCACTCATTATTCACTCACAGCAAACCCTCTCAGGTCCAAGGCACCAGGCCAGGCACTGAAGTTGAAGCAGAATAAGACAGAGCCATGTCCTCAAGATGTTAGTAATTCAGTAGGGTGAAGCAGGCACATGAACGAGGCAGTTGTATGCACAGATGCTCTGTGTTGGGTTCAGTGAGGGCTGTAACTAACACTGACTTTGTTCTCTTGATAAAATGGGGCCTTGGGAGTCAGGCCACCCCTAGCCTGTAGGCCTGTGCCAAGGCCAGGAGTGGCTGGGGTCCAGGAACATGACAGAGGGTGCAGGTCGGGCTGAGGGGTCTGGCCCCACACCCCCTTCTCCCCACCGAGTGCACAAAATTTTGTGCACCGGGCTTCTAGTCCCTCTCTCTCTCTCTCTCTCTATATATATATATATATAAAACCTAATATGCAAATTGTCCCTGCGGAAGTTCAACTGGGAGACCAATCGTTTGCTATGACATGCACTGTCCACCAAGGGCGGCGCGGGATGAAGAAATGCCCCAGTTGGCAGCTGGGGAAGGGAGGCCCTGGCCAGCAGCCAGAAGGCCATGATCAGCCTTGATTGCCAGCAAGGCCTAGGGACCCTACCCGTGCACGAATTTCATACACTGGACCTCTAGTTGTAATAATAACTCATTTAGAGGTTAGAAAGAAAATCAGCCGTGCTTAATGACTGTAACTCAAGGTGGTTACATGTGTACTGGCTAAACTTGTTTCCCCAGTGCAGGATTACTGGCAATCGTTTATTTGTGCCATATCCTAGAGGAATTCTTCAGGATAAAATCAAGTTTTTCCAAGGTGTAATCAATAATACCTTTACATTCCACTCCACAGAAATGTGCATAATATTTTGAGGTACTATACCTAAAAACTTATCAGCTGAATATACTTTTTACTTTGAGGGGGATATATGGAATCAATACACAAAGGAGCCTTAGGTAATGTCACAAGTGGAATACTGTTGATATCTAAAAATTATTTAACATAATTTTTAACATAATAGTAAAGAGGCCTGGAGCTTAAAGGCTGGATACTGACAATCTTTTTCTTAATAACTTCCTTACACGCATATATGTGTCTTTTGCATATTTCCCCTCCCACCTACTAGCATGTATATACATATATCTTCTTCACTTTTCATCATTCTCTTACCTTCATATATATTTGAAATGTATATTCACATTTGCAGTGGTTTTTTTCTGTTGTTTTTTTTTTTTGTAATTTTGGTAATCACTCAAATCAACAATCTCCTCTGGTATAATAAAGGAAAGACATTCACAGGACAGAATCACATAATTTGCTGGCACCGCACAACGGCATTGTAAATGCTAACGGGGGCTAATGAACACATTTACCACTTTGCCTTTTCCTTAGCTTCCTCAAGCACATATGAAACATAAAGAAAAGCCTCGTGTTATTTCATGCCAATTAACAAATTGCTAACATGTCATGTTAATAAAAAAAGCAATTGACCTAAGTAGAAGGGCTAATTAAATGGAGTAAGATAATTAAACGGTTCTCAATATGTAATCAAAAATTATGGCTGGAAGTGTTTCACAATGTTGTCTTTTTGTTTTCAAGTATCTATCCGCAAAATTCTAATCAGTGTATCCATATGCATAAATGGCAGATCTAGTGCAGATGTTAATTTGTTGCATGATGGAAATCAGGTGTTCAATTACAAATAATGGGGTGTCTGAGAGAACGGCCAAGATTTCCATTTAGCTGAACACATGCATCTCAACCGACAAATGATAGCAAAGCATTCATATTGGAATTAGCTACTAATATGCACCGGAGGCACACCGCATTTCACTCCTTTATTATCCTCATTATATAATATTCACATCTCCAGCCCTGTGTGTTCCCTAATGTGCCACTGACTTAGAAGTTTGAATATGTGGTGATATAAATGACATTTATATGACATTTACTATATCTGAATTCTTTTAAAAGAATGATTTCTATTTTGATCTAAATTCTAGGGCACTTTAACATGAGAAATTTTGTTTCCTAATCTTACATTTCAATAACCAAAATAATTTGCTTTTGTACAAAGGCAAATTCCTTGAACTAGGACCATTATACATGTTTAACAGTTAAAACTTATTTCAACAAAGCCCTCCCACTATATTGTCTAAATGTTATTTTAGCAAAATAACTACACAGAGGCTATCAAAAGTACTCACCTGGACAAAAGACATTATGCACATTTGCTTTTTATATAAATTACTACAAAGATGCAGGCTTAAAATGTATTTATGACCCAGCTGGTGTGGCTCAGTGGCTGAGCATTGACCTATGAACCAGGAGGTCATGGTATGATGCCTGGGTTGAGGGTTTGGCCCCAGTAGGGAGCA
>NW_006296406.1:346565-361506 GCF_000327345.1 Myotis davidii
GATTAAAGATATATTTATGAATTAAGATAGTCACTATGCCAAGCCTGTAGTCTGATATAATTCTGAGGGGATGAATAAATATCAGACTGATACTGGATTCTATGTCCTATCTTAAGACCCAAAATTTAGAGTTTGAAAATTATTTATTCAATAACTAACAAGGCTATACCTCGCAAATCTTAACATCGGATAGAGAAGACGATGGGAAGGATCATTGTGTCAGATGGCAGAGTAATAGCAGTGTACACCCTTGGGACTTCATTAATTTAAAAAAAACACACATAAAAGTACATTTTTAAAAAGAAAAAAATTAATTATTTTCATTCTTATTTCAATGAAATCAATTTCAAAATATGTAACTATGGTCCCTTACTCATTAAGAAAATAAAGAAATAAATGCTATTTCTGAATGCGTGGCAACTAGCAAAGCCTCAAATATTACTTGAAAGTAAAAATAGAGAGGAATAATTTCTATTAACAAAGAGATGCAAATATGGTGAACTTATGGGTCAAGTCTGTCCTGCATTAAATAAATATGAATTTCTTTTCATTTCCTCTTGATTCTTATAATGCTGATTATTCCACTCTTCATGACTTTATAGTTAATCACTTCACAAATTTATGTGGCTTGCCTTGCCTTTGGTAGCATTTGAGTTTTATGAGTATAATCACTTGAAAAAAGCATTGTGTACTATCAGACAGTGTTGCCTAGTGGTTTAGGAATAAGCTCTGGAATCTGACAAACAGGTTTAAATCATGGTCACTTACTAGTTGTATGACTGGTCAAATTTCTTAACCTCTTTATGTCACAGTAATCTCTCAGTAAATTGGCATAAAAGTGATACCAATTATATCACACAAATATATAATTATAGGAATATATCACAGAGTTGTGAGAACTAATTAAAATGATATATATTTAAAATACTTAGCTACTTTAAATGTATTTAAAGCAATCACTGCTTTATTTTGATGTCACAGCTATAAGAAGTCATACACTTCATCAGCTTGCTTATTAACAGGATATCAGATGATCACACTGAAAGGGTGAGTCTACTAGATAATGAATGCATAGCCTACTTTAAAAATTGACTGCTGCTGTTAAGGAACCTTTCCGTTATATTCACATGACTTCTACAGAAAGGGCACAACTGCAGAAGTTATCCTATTTACATTGCCCACACACTCCTTTAAGAACTAATGGAAACTATCACTGTACAACTAATGAGGACACTTACATATATTTGAAACTTCAACAAGAAACTTACAACAAGCAGATTTTGTTTTAAGGCTAATGGTAAAATTGCAGGTTATGGAATGTGATATCAAGTCCAACATCAGAAAAAGTGACGCATATGCACTTTGAGGCCTCTTCGAACTTTTCAAAAAAAATTCTACTATATAAATATAAGTCTTACTTTTCCAATCATACTTGAGGATAAGAAAGAATAACAACACCTTAGAACAGTGGTTCTCAACCTTCTGGCCCTTTAAATACAGTGCCTCATGTTGTGACCCAACCATAAAATTATTGTCGTTGCTACTTCATAACTGTAATATTGCTACTGTTATGAATCGTAATGTAAATATCTGATATGCAGGATGGTCTTAGGCGACCCCTGTGAAAAGGTCCTTTGACCGACAACAGGGTCTCAACCCACAGGCTGAGAACCACTGCCTTAGAAGAAACCCTAAACTAAACCTCACTGCTGGGGAGAAGGGGAACATCTGTAACAGGACAAAGCTGCCCTCACTGAAATCACCTTTGTAATTGGGTTTCTCCAAACCCAAATTTTATCATAATATCATCTCCATAGAATAGGGTAGAAGACACAAGACAATGTTAAAGAGTGCCCTTGTGCATTTATGAATAATCAATCGTTAGAGATTATAGTTACAGAATAGTAAATAAAGCAGACTTAACAAAGGGAGGTTTTTATGGTTATTTAATAGTCAATTAGATACCTATCCTTTATAAAACAGTGCACTACGAATTCAATGAGGAATTAAAGATGAAATGGTCTCAGATCATGGACACAGGGCTCTGACAAGTAGGGCAGCTAAGGCATTTTCAGACATAGTTAAAATACACAGTAGAAAGCGCTATGGGATTCAAAGCAGAAAACTATAATTCTTCTGTCAATTAAGCATGTTGAAAAATCCAAATTACTTCCCACTTTAAGTAGAAATCATATTTATGACGATCAATAAGCTGAAAAAGTACCCAAATCCAATACATTTTTAAGCTGGAAGTTTACTGGGGGAGAAACATCAGCACCCTTAATCAGGTGCGACCATTTACTGACGAGGGTTAGAAATGGTAGAGTGACATTTCTACACAGAGCGATCTTATGGACAACAATCTTTCTATGTGAGTGGGGTGGCATGAAAAGAAAAGGGGGTCTGGAAGACATTTTCAGTAACAGTATTCACAGCACTTTAAGATAAAAAAAAAAAAGACAAAACCTTAACTACTGGATCAGAAATATGGAAGATTAAGAGAAGGGAGGCCCAACCAAGCTTCCCAAGTTATTAGTAGGTCAGACTTGGTCATCACTGGTTAGACCCAATAATTCACCGGTGGGAGTAATGAAAAGTCAAAATGGATGAGGCCATTAAGAAAAGCTGCATATCTGAGAAGACTTTCATGAAACATATATAGTATTCAACTATTTATCTAAGAAACATATATACAACTATATGTCCCAGGGAGTTTACTCAAGTATCTGTGAATGGCAATTAAAAACAAAGTATAAAAACTAAACATGATGTTTCTGAGAGTATAGAAACAATGCATACAAGGGGAAGTTCTGAAAATATATTATTAAGTGTAATACAATAACTAAGAAGAATCATATTTATGCCAATATAGAAGGCAGTTAAAGATAAAACTAGGTGAGAAAAACACAGGATCACTATACATAGAAAAGTAGTTATTTTGATATGAAAAATAACTTCCTGAAGAAATGGGGAAAATTCTCTAACTTGAGTGATAGAATAAAATAAACAAAATCAAATCAAATCCAAATTTTAAAAAAGCACACACATTAAAGAGTCAAGGTTAGCGCTGGTTGGTGTAGCTCCATTGGTTGGGCATCATTCTGTGCACCGAAAGGTTGCTGGTTCAATTCCCAGTGAGGGAATATGCCCAGTTTGAAGGCTCAATCCCTCGTAGGGGGCGTGGAGGAGGCAGCTGATTGATGTTCCACTCTCTCATAGATGTTTTTCTCTCAGTCTCAAACTCTCTCTCCCTCTCCCTTTCTCTCTCTCTACAAACACAATAAAATCTTTTTTTTTTTTTTTAGAGTCAAGGCTATTGGAAAATAAAAAATAGAGGAAAAATGAGCTGAATTCAACTCAAGAAGTTAAAAAAAAGCACAACCTAACAAAATTAGAGAAAAAAGGAAATATAGATTTGAGTAAAAATCAATGTAATAGAAATACAAATTTAAAAAATGAACACAACCAAGTGTTAGTCTTTTTAAAAGATTAGTAAAATAAACAAACCTCCTTAGGAATAATAAAAATTAAACAGAAATATAGAAGCATATTTTAAATGAGAAAAAAATAAAAAAAGGATAGCTATAGACACAAAGTATTTTTAAATGTTAAAACAGGGGTCCTCAAACTTTTTAAACAGGGGGCCAGTTCACTGTCCCTCAGACCGTTGGAGGGCCGGGCTATAGTTTAAAAAAAAACCACAATGAACAAATTCCTATGCACACTGCACATATCTTATTTTGAAGTAAAAAAACAAAACAGGAACAAATACAATATTTGTATTTGCTTGTGGCCTGTGGGCCGTAGTTTGAGGACCCCTGTGTTAAAATATCAGTATCATTTTTCAGATATAAAGGAAAACTGATACAAGAAAGTTTATTTTATTTATTTTTTTTTTTGTCCCTAGGCCTGGCCTGCAATCAGGGCCATCCTAAAAATTTTGAAATGGCTATCAAAGACCTCCCCTTAACTGCCAACTCAAGCTTCCATTCCAGACAATATTACAAACACAGCAAAATTAAGAGGAAGATACAATAAACCCCTTTATGTATGGGGAATACATTCCAAGACTCCCAGTGGATACCTATATTTACTACTAGAGGCCTGGCACACGAATTTGTGCATGGGTATGGTCCCTAGGCCTGGCCTGCAATCAGGGCCATCTTCCCTGGCTGCTGGAAGCCGGCCCTGCACCTGTTGCCACCCACCCCCCTGCCAGCTGGGAGGAGGGACCGAGAGGTTGGCCATTCCCGCCCTCTTGCCGGCCCCATCCCCTGCCGCCAGTCGCCCTCTGTGTGTGGCAAGGTGGGGGCCTTGGGGCTGGCATCGCCCATGTCCACCGCTCCCCCCCACCCCATTCCCCATTCCCCATCGGGCGATCGGAGCCTGCCAGCCAGGGGAAGAGACCAAGAGTTTGGCTGGCAGGCTCCCATCGGGCGATTGGTGGCTGGGGCAGCTCCTGCGTTGAGCAACTGCCCCCTGGTGGTCAGTGTGTGTCATAGTGACCAGTCATTCTGCCGTTTGGTAGATTTGCATATTACCCTTTTATTATATAGGATGCTATGTGTGTTTTTCACATACATATGATAAAGTTGAACTTATAAATTATGCACAGTAAGAGATTAACAACAAAATAGAAAAATTATAACAATATCCTGTAATAAAAGTTATATGAATGTTCTCTCTCTCTCTCTCTCTCAACTGATCTAATAACCAAAATGGTTACTAAGTGACTAATAGATGGATGGGTAGCTTATACAACATAGATATGCTGGACAAAGGAATGATTTATGTACAGGGTAGGATGGAGTGGGAGGTCAAGAGATTTCATAAGGGCTTGCAACTTAAAAATTAGGATTTTTTATTTATGGCATTTCCCATTTAATATTTTTGGAGGTTTCCTTTATAATCCCTCCCCCCATGCAGGAAAACATTCAGCATCAGAGTGGTACATTTGTTACAACTGATGAATTTACATCTACACATCATAATCACCCGAAGTTCAGAGTTTACATTATGGTTAAATCTCGATGTTGTACATTATACATGTATTTGGACAAAAGTATAATGGTACATGTCCATCATTATGGTATCATACAGAATACTTTCGCTACCTTAAAAATCCTTTGTGCCCCCCTCCATTTTGCAGAATGTCATGTAGTTGGAAACATACAGCACATAGCCTTTTAAAAAACATTGGCTTCTTGCACTTAGTAATATGTATTTAAGATACCTTCATGTCTTTTCATGCTTTGATAGCTCATTTCTTTGCAGCACAGAATAATTCCATTTTTTATTTTTTATTTTTTAAGGAAGGGAGAGGAGAGATAGATAGAAACACCAATGATGAGAGAGAAACATCAATCGGCTGCCTCCTGCATGTGTCCCCGCTCCTCTCCCCGGCACAGTGAGGACTGAGCTGGCAACCCAGGCATGTGCCCTTGACCAGAATTGAACATGGGACTCTTCAGTCTGCAGGTTGATGCTTTATCCACTGAGCAAAACTGGATAGGGCTAATGCGATTTTTTAAAAAAATATACCATTTATTTATCCATTCACCTACTGAAGGACATCTTGGTTGCTTCTAAATTTTGGCAGTTATGAATAAAGTTGATATAAACAGCCATGTGCAAGTTTTGTATGGATATAGCTTTCAGCTTCTTTGGGTAAATACCAAGGAGCATGACTGCTGGAGCAATTATACGGTAAAAATGTAATTAGCTTTGTAAGTAACTGCCAAACTGTCTTCCAAAGTGGCTGTGTCATTTGGCATTCCCAACAGTGATGAAAGAATTTCTGTTGCTCCATATTCTTGCCAGCATTCGTTGTCAGTGTTCCAGATTTTGGGCATTCTAAACAAACTTTCAATAACAGAAAATCTTACACAGGTCGTTCTAGTAAAAAGGTCTTTTAAAAAAACAGAGAAAGTGAAGGAAAAAGAATAAAAGCAGAATAAAGCTGCTCAGCTGATATAATGAGATTACTATAACTTTTATTCCCAAACTTCAAACTAGATGAGAACCTTAAAAGAAAAAAAAAATATTAGCAAATTTCACCTATAAACATAGATGAGAAATTTGGCAATGGAGATGACCATATGAATTACAGAAAGAAGAGCTCAGGTAGTTAAAAGCAAATGGAAACTTACTCAAATTCATCAGACAGATAAACTGAAGAGAATATTTAACTTATTTAATTTTAAATAACTTTTATAGTAAAACATTGTGTTCCATGAATGTAAGGATGATTTAACATCAGAAAAAACACCAAATGTAAATAATTATATTTATGGCTTAATGGAGAAAAATAATATTGGTACCTTAATAAATCCAGAGAAAGCATTTGATACAGTTCAATAAATTTTTAAAATATATATTTTTATTGATTTCACAGAGGAAGGGAGAGGGAGAGATAGAAACATCAATGATGAAAGAAAATCATCATTGATAGGTTGTCTCCTGCATGCCCCATACTGGGGATCAAGCCTGCAACCCAGGCATGTGCCCTTGACTGGAATCGAACCTGGGACCCTTCAGTCTGCGGGCCAATACTCTATCCACTGGGCCAAACCAGCTAGGGCCAGTTCAACAATTTTTGCTTTAATAAGTAATTTAGTAAAGATGTGTACTAAGACCAGCCTGCGGACTGAAAGGTCCCAGGTTTGATTCTGGTCAAGGGCATGTACCTGGGTTGCGGGCACATCCCCAGTAGGAGATGTGCAGGAGGCAGCTGATCGATGTTTCTCTCATCATCGATGTTTCTAACTCTCTATCTCTCTCCCTTCCTCTCTGTAAAAAATTAATAAAATATATTTTTTAAAAAAGATGTGTACTAAGAACATAAAGCAAATATTATAAACAATAAAATAAATTTTATGTATTTTGATGGTTAATGGTATGTGTCAATTTGACTGGGCCATAGGATGCCTAGATATTTGTCAAGTAATATTTTGGGTGTTTCTGTGAGGATGTTTTTGGATGAAATTAACATTTAAATCAGTAGACTGAGTTAAGTAAATTGTCCTTCCTAATGTGGAAGGATCTCATCCAATTAGCTGAAGGCCTGAATAAACCACAAAGCTGAGCCTCACAAGTAAGAAAATTCTCCTGTCTGACAGCCTTCTTAACAGAAACATTGACTCTTTCTGGTTTCCAGGAGCTCCTGGTTTTCAGACTCAAACTCAACTGGGAACACTGTCTCTGCAGATTTTGGATTTGCCAGACTCTATAATCATATGAGTCAATTATTTATTCTAAATCTCCTAAAACACACACAGAGAGAGAGAGAGAGAGAGAGAGAGAGAGAGAGAGAGAGAGAGAGAGAGGAATGTGTATTCTATTGCTCTTGTTTCTTTGGATAAACCTGGCAAATGCAGATTTAGTTCTAAGAAAAGTCAAGAATGCCTGTTGTCACTTCCAAATAACAGCAATAGAGGCCCTGGACCATTGTATAAAACAAGAAAAAGAAAAAGAGTAAAGACAATAAATTAAAAGGAAAAACTGTTGTTACTTGCAGATGACATAATCACCTACAGAGCAAAATATAACAATATCAAGTCAATTTCTAATAGTCAGCACTATGCTTTCATATGCAAAAGCAGAGGGGCAAGATTGGATTGACCTCCACATAAAAATGTGGGAAAACTGGCTGCTAAGAAAACAAAGGTGTAGCTCTCCTTATACTATATCCATAGCATGAAAGGTCTACTTCAAGAAGCAAGAAAAAGCTTAAATTAATAACCTAACCCTACAACTAAAAGAACTAGAAAAAGAACAACAAACAAAGACCAGAGGAAAGGAAATAATAAAGATCAGATAGGATATAAATGACATAGAGACTTAAACAATAATGCAAAAAATCAATGAAACCAAGAGCTGGATCTTTTGAGAAGACAAACAAGATTGGACTAGCTGGGTCATTCAATTGGTTGGATCATTGCCCAGGACACTAAAGAAGTTATGGATTTGATTCCTGGTCCAGGCACAATCCTATATCGTGGGTTCAATCTCTGGTCAGGGAGCTTGTGGGAAACAACTGATTGATGTTTCACATTAACCTCTCACATAAATGTTTCTCTCTCTCTCTCTCTCTCTCTCTCTCTCTCTCTCTCTCTCTCTCAAATCAACAAAAACATATTCTTGAGTAAGGATTTAAAAAATACTAATAATCAACAAGACTGATGAACCTGTAACCAGACTCATAAAAAAAAGAGAGGACCCAAATAAGTAAAATAAGAAATGAGAGAGGAAAAGTAACAACTGATGGCAAAGAAATACACAGGATTGTAAGAAAATACTAGGAACTATATCCCAATAAATTGGACAACCTGGAAGAAATGGAAAAACATTCCTAGAAACATATAATATCCCAAAACTAAATTAGGAAGAATAAAAAAAAAACCCTGAATAGACCAATTACAACCAATAAAATCAAAGCAGGAATCAAACAGCTCCCAGCAAACAAGAGTCCTGGAATGGATGGCTTCACAGGAGACTTTTACTAAAACATTCGAAGAAGAACTGATACATAACCTTCTCAAATGATTCCAAAAAAATTATGAGCGGGGAAGACTTACAAATTCTTTTTAGGAAGCATTATCTAGTTCCAATACCAGATAAGGACGCTACAAACAAAGAAAATTATAGGCCAATATCCCTGATTAACACAAGTGTTAAAATCTTCAATAAAATATTAGCAAACCAGATTCAGCAATACATTAAAAGATCATACACCATGACCAAATGAGATTTATTCAGGGGATGCATGGTTGGTATAATATTTGCAAATCAATAAACATGATACATCACATAAAACAAAGGATAAAAATCACATGTCAAATCAGTAAATGCAGAAAAAGCCTTTGATAAAGTCTAGAACCCATTTATGATAAAAACTCTCAGCAAATTGAGACTAGAGGGATTATACCTCAATATAAGAAAGGCTATAAATGACAAATCTACAGCCAACATTACACTCAAAGGGAAAACACAAAAACTGTTTCTTTTAAGATTAGGAACAAAACAGGGATGTCCACTTTTAATCAACAGCAATCAGACAAAAAGAAGACATAAAAGGAATCCAAAAGGAGGAAGAAAAACTGTCATTATTCACGGAAGACATGATATTGTACTTAGAAAAACCTAAAGACTCCATCAAAAAACTACAAGATCTAATAAGTGAATTTAGAAGGCTGTTAAATTAATATTCAGAAACCAGTGGCATTTTATACACCAATAATGAACTATCAGAAAGAGAAATTAAGGAAACAATCCCATGTACTGTTGCAGCAGCAACAAAAAATAGGGTACCTAGGAATAAATTTAACCAAGGAGGTAAAAGACATGTACTCAGGAAACCATAGGACATTGAAGAAAGAAACTGAGGAGGATACAAACAACTGGAAGCATATTCAGTGTTCATGGATTAGAAGAATTAACATCATTAGAATGCCCATACTATCAAAAGCAATCTATAGATTCAATTCAATTCCTATCAAGAAACCAGTGGCAGATTTCACAGCTCTAGAAAAAATATTCCAAATATTAATATGGAATTAAAAAAAAAAAACCCTGAAGAGCCACAGCAATCTTGAGAAAGAACAAAGTTGGAGGGATCACAATACCAGACGGATATCAAACTATACTACAAGGCCATGGTAATCCTAACAGTTTGGTAGTGACAAAAGCACAGGCATACAGACCAATGGAACAGAACAAAGAGCCCAGAAACCAACCTGTGCCTTTATGGTCAATTAATATTTGACAAAGGAGGCAAGAGCATACAATGGAGTAAAGACAGTCTCTTCAAAAAGTGGCGTTGGAAAAACTGGACAAAAAAATTTGCAAACAAAATAATGAAACTAGACCATCAACTTATACCATACATAAGACTAAACTCAAAATGGATAAAAGACTTACATCTCTCATAGCAGTATTTTTGCCAATATGCCTCTGAAGGCAATTGAAACAGAGGAAAAGATAAACAAATAGGACTACATCAAGCTAAAAAGCTTTTGCCCCACAAAGGAAACCATCAACAAAATGAAAAGACAACCTACTGGATGGGAGAACATATTTGCCAATGATACATCTTATAAGGGGTTAATTTTCAAATACAAAGAACATATACAATTCCACATCAGAAAGACAAACAATCCAATTAAAAATTGGGCAAAGGACCTACACAGACACTACTGCAAAGAGGACATACAGATGACCAATAGACATATGAAAAAAATGCTCAACATCACTAATCATCAGAGAGGTGCAAATTAAAACCACAATGAGATATCACCTCACACATGCCAGAATTGCTATCTTCAAAAAATCAACATGCAACAGTGCTAGTGAGAATGTGAAAAAAAGGGAACCCTCATGTACTCTTGGTGTGAATGTATACTGGTACAGCTACTCTGGAAATTAGTATGGAGTTTCCTCAAAAAATTAAAAATGGATCTGTCTTTTGACCTAGTGATCACACTTCTGGGAATACATCCTAAGAATCCCAAAACATGAATTTAAGAGGATATATGCACCCCTATGTTCATAGCAGCATTATTTACAATAACCAAGATGTGGAAACAGCCCAAGTGCCCATCAGTAGATTAGTGGATAAAAAAGCTGTGGTACATTTACTCAATGGAATACTACATTACCATAAAAAAATGAAGGAAATCTTATCTTTTGTGACAGCATGGATGGATCTAGAAATTATTATGCTAAGTGAAATAAGCCAGTCAGAGAAAGACAAATAACATGTATCTCACATATATGTGGAATCTAATGAATGAAATAAACTAAAAAAATAGAAACAGAGGCATGGGTACCTGAAATAGACTGACAGATGTCAGAGGGAGGGAGCAGAGGACTGAATGAAACAAGGTGAAGGGATTAGTCAAAGAACATATATGCATAAACACATAGACACAGACAATAGCATCGTGATAGTCAAAAGGGAGCGGGGGTGGGGCTAGGTGGAGGTGACTAAAGGTGGGTAGAGACTTTGCCTGGGGTGATGGGCACACGATGCAGTGTACAGATGATGTTTTATGGAACTGTATGAAATCTGTATGGTTTTGTGAACCAATTTCATCCCAATAAATGTAATTAATAAAAATAAATAAATAAATGAAATGAAAAATAAGTAAAATAAAATACTGTGAGCTCCATTCTTTCAAGCTCAATAATTCAATAAAAAATCAAATTGTACCAAATTAAAAAAAAACATTTAGAAATTTTATGATTGTTAACCTTTCTTAACCATACATTTTAACAAAATATGCTCTTGAATTTGGAATTTGCATCTCAGCTCTTACAAATATTCAAACTAATTATTTCAAAATGAATGTAAATGACATTTTAATTAGTAATGTGTCTCCTGGCAATTAAGATTCTCTTTCAGCAATTAAAATGGCAAGGCATATTATTAAAGTCCCATGACTCTTCATACCTCTTCCTGACAATTACCATGAAAAACATTAAAGGCAAGATTGTAGCTATAATCCATTCACTGAATATTTGGTAGCAGGATAAACACTTTCTCCTCCTTGCCTGCTAAATTTTCATTTCATGCATATTACCTATCAATCATTAATGTAATTAAATGTCACAAAGTTCAATTTTTCATTTTTATAACTTATTACAATCAATTGATTTTATAGAAATAAAAGTTGTAGGGATAACTGTAATTAAGAAATAATTTTAACCCATTTATGATATGATTTTAATGGTCAGAACATTAAATAAAAAGTGGTTGATTCTAGCAGAAGATTCTAGTGCTGAAAATATCAGACATCTAAAATTACTGTAAATTGAATATATTAATATAACAAGGCTATAGGCACAAAATTATTTATACTGCTTATGGGGGTGTCAAAGAATAAAGGAAACACTTTCATTTTTAACTCTTAAATATCTACTTTTTAAACAGGGTATTATGAAATTACTTTTATGTTCTTTGAATTATCACTCTAATAGAAAAACATCTCAACATTACATGGAACATACCGGTGTAACATATCAAAATACTATATCATAAATTTAAAACATACTATTTATTTGTAAATCAGTTTGAATCACCTATTGTTCATTAATAGTTAAAATGTATTTAGCGTTAACTGTTTTCCTAATAAACAATAAGTAATTAATAACCCTCACAACAATCTTTTTTTTAAAAATCTTCACCTGAGGGTATTTTTTCCATTGATTTTTACAGAGAGTGGAAGTGGAGTGTGGGCAGAAGGAAACATGGATGTGAGACAGACACATTGATGGATTGCCTCCTTCATGTGCCCTGACCAGGGCCTGAGATTGACCTGCAACCTAGGTATGTGCCCTTGACTGGGAACTGAACCCATGACCCCTTGGTGTGCAGGTCAACGCGCTACCACTGAGCCACACCGGCCAGGGCCCTCACAGCAACCCTTTAAAAAGCTGATCATCGCCGAAACCGGTTTGGCTCAGTGGATAGAGCGTCGGCTTGCGGACTGAAAGGTCCCAGGTTGGATTCCGGTCAAGGGCATGTACCTGGGTTGCGGGCACATCCCCAGTGGGGAGTGTGCAGGAGGCAGCTGGTCGATGTTTCTCTCTCATCGATGTTTCTAACTCTCTCTCTCCTTTCCTCTCTGTAAAAACTCAATAAAATATATATTTTTTAAAAAAGTTGATCATCATTATTCCACTTTATAGTTGAAGAACTGAGGTACAGGGAGGTTAAGCAATTTACCCCACAATGACATGGAGGTAGGACTACAGGTAGCCACACTGGCTGTGCACTCGCACCACCCCAACAAGACAGTACTGGTATGGCATAACACTGCCCTTTATTAGTTTTAATTATGCCTTAAATACTCCATCAATTATTCATATCTTTCACTATAAACAGACCTAACACTTTTTCTCTCAGAGAGTACCTAGTGTCTCATGGTTAAACCCTCAAGAGAACAATGTGCAGTTTTCTATAACTAAGTACAAATTTCAGAAAGATTAAACAGACACTGCCAAATGTCCATAGCTGTCTTGCTTGAAGTTAGGCAAAGACCAAAAATACGGGAAGTTGTTTTCCTTTAAATAAAAAAAAGTATATTTGTGTCCAAAGCAAAAAGAGGTATTTCGGGGTATGATAACCATACCCAAATTATCTGCAGTATTCGCAAATGCAACATTACTTTCCTGTTTTATTGTAGCTATCTTATTCATTTTACAGTGTTTTACTCATTTATTCATTTTTAAAAACCGAGGTATAACTGACATACATTAGGTTCAGTCATATAACAATGATTTGATATTTGTATATACTGCAAAATAATAATAAGTCCATCAACGTAGTGACGGAATATTTTTTCTTGTGAGGAGACTTTTAAGATCTACTTTCTTGCAACTTTCAACTATGCAAAACAGTATTATTAACGACTAGAGGCCTAGTGCATGAAATTCATGCATGGGTAGGGTCCCTAGGCCTGGCTGGCGATCAGGGCTGATCGGGAACTTCTGGCTGCCGGCTGGGGCCTCCCTTCGTTCTGCGCCACCCCCTGGTGGTCAGCACATGTCATAGCGAGCTATCGATCTCCCAGTCTCCTGGTGGAACTCCCACGGGGAAACTTTGCATATTAGCTATATATATATACATAGAGAGAGATATATAGATATATAGATATATAGATATAGATTATTGTATGTCTCCTCATGCACATTTATATGCGTTTCTCTAGAAAAAATATATATATATTTTCATCATACTGTCCATTGCATACTCATGACTTATTTTATAACTGGAAGTTTGTACCTTTTTACTCCCATCATCCAGTATTTCTTCTGCCTTAGTCATCACAGTCTACCTCAGTCTAGAAACTTAGCTGATCACCCAGGTTTGATCAGTTTTCCTTCTATAATTTTTCGTATTTCATAAGAGAAGTCGAGCCCCTTCCATTCCTCTTAAATATGCACATTTGTTTAGTTTAATAAATATTCACAAACACATATCATTATCACAATCCCTACCTACAGGGACACTATTTTTCAGTTAACGAATATTGTTCTCAAATAATCTTTATATCCTTTTCATTCACTGACCAGAATGACCAATAAGAATTATACTCAATTACTCTGGGCAATACTTTTGTGTATATAATACCTTCAAGGAAGAGTAAAAAAGTTTTAAAAATTGTCTATTTTTTAAATTGTTTTTGAGTTTTGGTATAAGGGTTTGTTGTTTTGTTTGTTTTTTAGAGAGAAAAACTACTGATTTATTGTTCCACTTATTTATACATTCATTGGTTGACTCTTGTATGTGCCCTGACCGGGGATCAAACCCACAGGACGACACTCCAACCAACTGAGCTACCTGGCCAGGGCACTAGTATTTAAAGCTGTTTTTACAACAGAATCTGTACTTATTTATTATGTATTTTCAGTCAGGATGTCAAAGTCATGGAAGAAGCAATCAAGTATTTGATAATCCATTGCATTCTGTACTTAAGATTATGTCATATGTTGCCAGCTTAAATTGCTTTCTTTTACAGTTTTCTACATTTTCTAGCCTATGCTATTAGGTTAACAGCTTTTCTATTTCAGTGGTGGAAATCATTCATTAGCTCTACTATATCTAATGTATTTTTAGGTCTGATTAATGTCTCTTTTTAAGCATCACTATATTTATAGCAAATTTCACCCATTCATTCACTTCATTCAAAGAGCACACGGTAATCAAAAATGCATTTTGAGTGACTAATTTGATGAAACCAAGTATGTATTCAGTGCCTGGTCAAACAATGTTGAATAGTAAGCTCCAGTCTACAAGGAGTTAATCTTAGCTGGAGAGACAGACAAGGGTGTAGATGGTTACAATTCTTCAATAGAGCACGCTCAGAGAATTTGGGAGCATAGATTCTGGATGCCTGAGTTAGCCTGAAGTGGAAAGATGAGGAGTATAAAGGAATTTCAT
>NW_006296406.1:362325-363282 GCF_000327345.1 Myotis davidii
GTGGAGCCTTGGCTTCCTCCATGACTGAAGCAAGCAAGACTCCTGCTTGCTTCAGCTGCGTGGCTGCTGGCCGCCATCTTGGTTGGGTTAATTTGCATATCTTGCTGATTGGCCAATGGGAGGCGTAGCAAAGGTACGGTCAATTACCATGTTTGTCTATTATTAGATAGGATTACCTCAGGTAATGTTCACATAACAGTACTATGATATTATGCAGCATATCACTTTATTCAGCCTCTGTTGCATCAGTACTCTCTTCTTCATCACTATTAGTTCCAGACATATCAATGCCTTCAACTTCTATTATATCACTGCTGTCCTCTGAATCACTCTATATATGTGAGATCATCCTCATAAACTGGTGGCATTTTCTGAGCTAACTTTGTTCTCATGCCAACTCTTCTCTCCTCATGAAATTGAAGCACCATTTTGCCTTTCCTGTAAAATCAACAATGTTCATTTCACTTGCAGACATCCTTGCCTGACATTGAATAAGCTTGGTGGACACACATAAGCCACCCTGGCGCTGTTCCATAATCCAAGTTGTAAGCCTCTTCTCCAAGTTTGCCCATTTTGCTGGTTTTCCTCTTGAGGCCTTCTTCTTTTTTTGGCAAACAGGAGCTGTTCTTCCTGTCTTCTTCACTGTCTGATCATGCACTCGGTGGGAGGAGGTCCAAATTGTCTCTCTGCAGTTCTATTTCCATGCTCCTTTGCAGAGCTGATTACATTCAGTTTGAATTTTGCAGAGTAAGACAATTGTTTACCAGTATTTAGTATCTTTTTTATTTTTTTGACATCTTTATGGGCTCAGAATGTTCTGGTCCCTGTTGCATTTGTGCACTCTCCACCTCCAAGTATGGCATCAGCTCATGTCAGTAACAATAAAGTGCCTGATTGGAGGAAGCCTGCTTGACAAGGTATGGGCAGCTGTGCACCCATGTGGTTCCCTCCTTGGCT
>NW_006296406.1:363556-378120 GCF_000327345.1 Myotis davidii
GTGGGTGCGGTGTGGGGAGGTCCTTCCTTAGAAACAGGGATTAGAGGTTTAAAGTGATTTAAGCTTTCTGAAGGGTATTTTAGCAAGATTTATCTAAAATCTTTCCCCAAGCGCATATCTTTTGATCCAGAAATTTCACTCCTAAGAATACCGTTAATCATATCCTCAAAGAGTTCACCACTATGATGTTCATCAAAACATTATATGTGCCCTGAAAAGTTTGGCTCAGTGGATCAAGCATCGGCCTGCAGACTGAAGGGTCCCGGGTTCGATTCCGGTCAAGGGCATGTACCTTGGTTGTGGGCACATCCCCAGTAGGGGTTGTGCATGAGGCAGCTGATCGATGTTTCTAGCTCTCTAGTCCTCTCCCTTCCTCTCTGTAAAAAAAATCAATAAAATATTTTTTAAAAAAGAATTTCAGAATAAATGATTAGAAATTTTAATACTTTAAAAACCCTTTCCTCTCTCTGTTCATGTCATCAACACTGGAATTAATTAAAATTAGTGAAAATTGTGATTATGGTTCTTTTTTCATAATCAGGACACACATTCATCCAGCTAAAATTCATTTGCTACTGTCCCCATGAACTTACAATGATTTCCACTCATTTCAAATATAATCTGGATATGGAACTGTGTCTGTCTATTATATTCTGTTACTTATGCCCCATTCTGCTAAACTCTAGCTATGATCAGGAAATAGTCCTTGTGACAGTACGTTATCATTTATGAGAAGAATGCCAGAATTAAATGCATTGTTAGACACTGGGACTAGTTCTGGAGAAAGCTAATAGTTTCTGTATTTTCAGACACTATGCTACCCGTCACTACTTTGCACTAACACCCTTTTTTCCTTGTGGACCGGTCAGATCCCTCTATGCTACCTTACGCCTCCTTTTGTCAGGGCTTCCAAATGAGGTGAGCTTGCTGCCACATGTGTTGATCAAGTTCTTCTGCTCCTGCTGCCCTTCTCTATTGCTATGCTTCATGCTCTTTTCTAATTTATGTATTCCTCAGCCTCCTACATTTCTTCCTCATTTTGACCCACAGCCATGCTCTGACCCTCTGAAATCTTTACAAATCCTAGAGCAGTCAGCCATCCTTTGCTTACTCCAACTTCTCTCTCATTTACAGGCCCACAACTTGACCGATCTCTCTGAGCAAGGCGCTGGTTCCTTTTAAATTAGATAAGTACCAGGTGATTTCACTCATATGTGGAATTGAATAAATAAAATGAACTAACAAGCAAAGTAGAGACAGACTCATAGATAGACAGCAGGCTGACAGCTGTGGGGGCGGGGTGGGGGGGCAGAGGCACTAGGTGGTGAGGAGGATTGAACCAAAAAGAAAATAAAGAGAGAAAGAACTCATGGACATGGATAACAGTGTGGTGATGGCTGGGGGGAGGCAAGGAAGGGAGGTAGAGGAGGGTATGGGGTGATAAATGGTGATGGATGGAGACTTGACTTGGGGTGCTGAACACACAATACAGTGTACAGATGACGGATGTGTTGTAGAATTATGCACCTGAAATTTTGTTAACCAGTGTCACCTCGATAAATTCAATAAAAAAGAAAAAATTTTCTCTTCGTTCTGCTTTGTCAGTTGTTAGGAAGAATATTTTCATGAAGTGTTTTGTGCCTGTCTAAATGGAGGAAAAGTGTTCACTAACTAGAACTGACAGAACAAATTTGGAAATACATAGGACTATTACAAATCAGCCATCACCATAGAAGAAAATAAATTACTTTTGATTCCACAAAAATAGTATGTACAAAGCTCAATCTAGTTTTGTTTTTTGCCTTTAATAAGTATTGGTTACACACTAGTAATACATCATCCTTATAAACAAACCCCGAGATATACTTTTACCCACAGGAAAAGTTGCTAAAACCTCCTCCTACCAGTCAGTCACCTATTACAAGAATGGTTTAAATATAAATGTTGACATAATAGATAATATTAGAAATTTACCATATTTAGGCAAAAAGTCATTAAAAAAGCAAGTCTCTCTATAGAAAATAATGACTTTAAATTTAAAGTGTTTAGACAAGGATACATTTTTTCCACAATATTGTCTTTAGATTTCTAGCAATATAGAACATTTTAGAATAATGAAACACTGTCATTCATTTGGGGGCAATAAGGCCCAGGAATCAGGATTTTAAAAAGATTCCCAAGTGATTCTAAGGTGCAGCCAAGGTTGAGAACCACTGCACTAAGTGGTAGGCAATTTTCTAAAAAGTGGGTTTAAAAAGAGCAGTGAAAAGACAAGGTCCCTATCCTATTGAAGTTAGATTTGGTTGGAGACTTGGTCACCAGCAAGTCACCTAAATGGAGACACAATTTTAGTTGGTGGAACAGTCAATAAACAATAGCCGATCAATAAAATATCAGCTACTCATAAGAGTTAGAAAGAATGAAGCAGGTTAAAAAGAACACCGGCAGTAAGGAGAGAGGCATGAATCTATGGAGCGTGGTCAGGGTGGGCCTCTCTGTAGGATGACATCTGATCAGGACCCGACAGAGGGAGGGAGTGGGTGTGGGGAAGGGCACTCCCTAACAGTGTCGGCAATTGCCAAGGTCCTGTCCTTGGAACCGGCTGGGGACGTCCATGCAGCAGCTTCATAACCCTCATCGCAACCACACCAACCTCTCCCACTGATTATTTTCATGAAATATTAGCATATATAATTAGGCTAATTATTCAATTACACAATGTCTTGGGTGCTATGGTAACAACAAAATAACTGTCTTTGGGCTAGTTAGTATTAAGTAAGCTTACCAATCCTACCTTAAATTAAACATGTATAAGCTACAATTAGCAAAAAAATAGCTAAGATGAAATTAAAACTAATGTATTTGGGATGTAAAAATTATTAAGACCAACAATTTACCAAAAAGTGAACAAATTTCAATACTAGCAAAACCTGATAGACTGTTTAGAGCTACGTAGGGTCAAGTACTATTTGTCTAATGACGCAGGTAAGAAAATTAAAAGTAAAACTAGCAATTGCCCTAAACATACCAAAGACACTACTAGTTATTTAAAATATGCTTTGAAAGCATTTGATCGGCTGCCTCCTGCATGCCCCCTACTGGGGACTGAACCCGCAATGAGGGCATGTGCCCTCACTGGGAATTGAACCATGACCTCCTGGTTCATGGGTTTACACTCAACCACTGAGCCACACCGGCCAAGCAGCATTTGCCATTTTTAACGTATTATACTGCGTTGGGCTGAAATCAAGGGAGAAGGTCTATCTTATTCATTTCACTGGCTATGAAATATCCTCCTTTTATAGAATGTGAACTTATTTTACCACAGAAATCAGTCAAGTCAGCTCTTCAGGCACAGTAGAGAACTCTTATGTAATATTTCTATTTTTCTAACTTTGGACATAGGGAAGACAAAAGAAAGCTAGCAGGAAAGCATACACAGGCACACAAAGTGAAACAAAATACCACTGCCAACACCTACATTCATAATAGCTGTGAAATAAAAATGTAAATAAAACCAGCAATTAAGCAGAAGGCCCTAATGAGGGATATAACTCTCATACTCTCCAGGAATTACTGAGGACTTGTACACTTCTATTTCCCCATCTAACTCTGAGCATTTTCTTCTGAATAAAATCAAAGACATGGTTAAAACCAGGTTTTATTATAGTTCATGGAACTATGTTTATTTTAATAACTGTCACTAGTTAATTGAGCACTTACTATGTAACAGCACTGAGCTACATGCTTTATGAGTATATCTAATTTCATGCTCAGGGCAACCTAACTTTATGGCTGAGAAAAGTGAGGCTATGTATGAGGAGTTAGGTAGCTTGACCCATATTGCATAAAAACGACAGGGCTAGAATTTGAACCCAGGTCCGTCTTACTCCAAAGCCTATATTCTTAACCACATTGTATCTTACTTCCTGGTTATGAAGATGTCCTTAAAGAGAATGAGGTGGCTTGGAAATAATTTATTATTTTTCATCCTGCCCAAGAATATGACCATGTCCACCTTACTTTCCTTGAGAGATTTAATTTTAGGTTTAAAATGAAGAATAAAAAGAAATAGACTTCAGAGCTGAGAGAAACCTAGGAAAGATGAAGAAACGAAGGAGGCACGTGGCTACAGACCCAGAGCAGCAACCTGCCTGCAGAGCTGGCTACACCCCAGGTCTCCCAGTCTCGCGGATGCTTGAGAAGGAGAGAGAGGGATCAGACATTAGGGGATGGGTGCTCTGTTGTTATTAAAGTGGTTTTTACTCTGTTTCATAGCATAAACGTTTATTTTTTCCTTCTTTTACTAGTGTCTCAACTCAAAGGTGTGTAACTTTTTTAAGGTTTTATCAATGGCTAAAACATATTGCATATTATTGTGAGAAAGCCAGGATTTGAAGGCAGGAAGTCTGGCCCCAGAGATCAAGTTCCTAAACCGTGCTGCTCCTTTATAAGCTGGGTGACAGAGTCTTTCTTCAAGGCTCACCTTAAGGAATCCTCTCAAATGAATTTCCCTAATAATCAGATTTGGGGTTAAAAAAAGTAACTATTTTTTATTTTAAAAAACCTATTTGCTTCTTCACATTTTAGTGTGATAACTGCATTCTTTCATCATAAAAGGACTACAACTACATCACAGAAAATCTGGAAACTAGAAAATTTTATCTGTAGTTGCATTATTCTATGTAACATATTTAGTATACCTATTTCTTTCTGAATTTTTATATCCATTTTTTAATACTATCAGAGTATAAACAATTCTATGTGTATTTTTGAAATTAATGTTACATAAAGCTTATTGTTTCAGTCAGTCTTCATACTTCCTTTTCTTGCCTGGAGAAATCTGAATAAATCATGTCATCTTTCTCCATGTTGCCCCCACTTCTCCCAAAACTCTGTACATCTCTATCTGTAGGAAATGCCGTGGAAGGATGTGTGTGCGTGTGTGTGTGTGTGTGTGAGTGTGTGTGCGCGCGCGCGCTCATAGAGGGCTAAGGGAGGAAATAATTTGCTAAGTCATGAATTCCCAGGGGGCTTAGGAGCCATTCACATTTTTCTAGTCTAATGTCTCCTTTAGCAACTGATGAAATTGAGGCCAAGAAAGATGCAGTGACTTACCAATGTAGTGAAAAAAACTGAGACCTAAATACAAGTGTCTTGGCTCTTAAACTAGTGCTTATTCAACATAACTATTACTGCACCATCTGCACCGTCGCAATACAATCCTTAATGGCCATTTCTAAGCTTTTCGCCACAGGAGAACAAAAGATCAGGAAAAATTCTCTGGATCTCAGGAGTCAGACCATATAGAGCAGTGGTTCTCAACCTGTGGGTCGCGACCCTTTTGGGGGTCGAATGACCCTTTCACAGGGGTCGCCTAAGACCATTGGAAAACACATATATAATTACATATTGCTTTTGTGATTAATCACTATGCTTTAATTATATTCAATTTGTAACAATGAAAATACATCCTGCATATCAGATATTTACATTACGATTCATAACAGTAGCAAAATTACAGTTATGAAGTAGCAACGAAAGTAATTTTATGGTTGGGGGTCACCACAACATGAGGAACTATATTAAAAGGTCATGGCATTAGGAAGGTTGAGAACCACTGATATAGAGAATAGGAACTGTCCTGAAGGCACATGATTGCCCACCTGCATTCCAAGCCCACCAGCGCAGCCCCGGACCCTCTGCTGACAAGAGTTTCAGGCCAGTGATTCCATATACAGATGAAACTCCAGCTCCAGGGTGTTGCCATCATCCACCCAAAGTCCCCTTGGCTCAGTGCTGTGCAGCCCTTCCATTTGGATATCCCATCTCCTATCCCCTTTCCTTAAATAAATCCCATTTTTCTTTAATCGCCATCTGACATGGCTATTTAGCCTACCCATATGCACCATGTTCACGTTTCACTTCTTAAACTCTCACAACATCTCTTCACCTGGCTCCTTTTGGCTAAGACCAAAACACAGGCCACAATTCAGCTCCATGTATCAGAGGAACGAAGGAAGAATCAATATCTTTAAATAATGTCCAAATTTTTTGTGACCTCCCAAAGTGCTCGAGCATTCAACAAGCCAAAGATTTGTGCTTGTTAACTCAGGGTTAATATTTTAAAACTTCTGGATGTGTGCAAAAGAATAAAAAGTATCACTGTGTCAGTACATACTACAAAAATTTTATAGTAAGGCATGGATTAAGAAAATGAAACTATTCTATAATTGTATACATAAAGTCATTATAAAATTGTACAATGTTCCTGAATAGTTTTCACCATAATTTTTTAATAAGTACCCCAACTTAATTAAGATAAGCTATGATATGGCCTGTGGTTTCTGAAATAAAAAGTATCACTGTGTCAGCACATACTACAAAAATTTTATAGTAAGGCATGGATTAAGAAAATGAAACTATTCTATAATTGTATACATAAAGTCATTATAAAATTGTACAATGTTCCTGAATAGTTTTCACCATAATTTTTTAATAAGTACCCCAACTTAATTAAGATAAGCTATGATATGGCCTGTGGTTTCTGAAAGAAAATAAAGAAAAAAGGAACTCATATTACCTCTTTAATTTTTTGCTCTAAAGTGCCTTTGTTTAAGATGTTCAGATGTGGCATTTAAGGAGGTCTAAATCCAAAAGAAAGCAGTTATTTGAGGCATGAAAAGAAAGAAGAAAGTAATTAAGATGTTACTCCCCTGGGGAAAATCTTGAGAGTAAAAGGTTGCTGAATGGAAAGCCACATTTGAAGTTAACATTAAGGGCTTATTTATTACGGGAACAATCAGAGAAGTTCTGCAAAGGAGTAAAGTCTGAAAATGTTTCTATCATTATCACATAATTTATTAATCACTAGTAAATTAAAATGAAAAACAGAGTTCTTAATGACTTAAGTTAGCATACAGAAAATGACCTAAATATGAAGGTACTTGGAAAAAGAAAGTTGGCTTTTGACTTCCTCTTTTTATCATTCTACAATGACTATATCAATGTTGATTATCAAGTACCACAGACGGACTTCTCTTCTGAAGAGAAGCTGTATTTGGAGGAAAAAAAAATCAATTCTGTATGAAGAACCTAGCCGACACTTTGTCAGAAGTTTTGACAAGGCAACAAAAAGTGGGGTTTCTATGAAGTCAGGATAAGCCAAAATGAGGGAAATTCAAATTGGGAATGAAAACATAGCTAAATATAGGTTCAGGTGAAGGACCGATGCCAACACATGGTTATTTCAGAGAAGAATGTGTGGGGAAGTCATTTTAAAAGGTTGATTTTAAATGAGGAATCCATTTTTCCTGGGGAAAAAAAGCAGACTTGTCCTTTCTGTAAGGCCTGGACCCTCCAGGCAAGTGCCATCCTGAAAAAAATAAGATCTTCCTTCCCTCGGTCATCAGATTGTCCCTTAAATGAGTTGAAGATCACAAAGCTTAAATCAGAAATAAAACACTGCAACTTTATTAGAGTGCAGTGATTTCACTTTATGAGCAAACGCCCTGTCTGAATTTTAAGTATGTGACTACAAGTTTCCATGGGCATGACAGCCCGGCGGAAGTGCCTGGCTGGCCCGTTCTCTGGGAGAGCAGGATACAGAAATGCAGCCTGCTTGGTGCTGGCCAGTCCTCCCTGCTGGGAGCTGAACTGCTGTCCCTCCCCTACAGCAAGAGGTGGGCCCAGTGCCTTTTATACCCTTGTGATGTAAACTAAATGGAGACTTCATATATGACAATTTCAAAGTATTTCAATACTTCTATTAATTTAACATGTTTATGAATCTACATAGAAAGGAGATTTATATGACAGTGATAAAACTACAATTTTATCTTACCAATTCTTAACTGCATAACTATTCTATAGTTATATAGTCATGAAATTTTCATTCCATTTTTAACTATAAGATAACCAGTTGCTTGCAGATTTCTGATCGATCCTAGTCAAAATGCCTCCACATATTTGTGATGGCCAATTTAATTTTCTTCCTCCTTTTCAAATGCAGATTTAATTGTCCTAACAGTCATTTGTTTTATTAGTTCCATTGTATTTTACCTTTCTTTTGGTTTAGAAAATATCATTTGAAATCGGAAAATGTTATTTAATAAAAACGGGAATAGTATTTCTGAGATTTAAGTTAATACTGTTACTTAGCCACTAGGCTATGCTAAAGGATAGCCCATTTGTTCAAGAACATGGCTGTCTTCCAACTACCTAAGAAAGCAGGCAAATTAATTCAAAAGCTGGATATGAATTATTTGACCATTCAAAATCTAGCTGGTAATTCATTTAACAGATTTATATGAGTTAGTTTATATAATTACTTTATATAACATACTCCAAAAGAATAAATGAACGCTTCTTAAAATGTATTTTACCAAATATGTCTTGTGGTAATGTCTAATTAGATTTTAAAATAATGAAATCATAATTATGCTTATCTTATCCAAATTAAATATTTATTTTCATTTGCATGTAGTTAATTCTATTTTTATAAACTATAATGTACATAGTCATGGACTGATTAGTTATTAGAAACATGAGATTTAAACCAGATATATATTTTTTTCTGCTTCAAAAACAGGTCATGTTAAAATGTAAACAGTTGAGAGCCAAACACCACTTATTTCACTTATCTTAGGCATTTTTCACATTAAATTTATACTCTATTCTGTATAAATTATGCTTAGCACCCTTTCAGTTTTAGCTTACTTCTATCCCTCTACTTTTCCCTGAAAACTCTACAGAGCACACTGCTTTCATGTTCACCATCACTATTCACATCTGTCCTTGATCGCACGCTATGGAGGCACTGGGGCTCAGACAGGTCTGAGCAGCTCAGCCTCTACTGGGAACACGTATAAAAATATAGATAACACTGATAAAAACATTTATTAGGGACAATACAGGGGCCACATGTGACAAATGAGTGAAACACAGAATAAGTGTTAAAACCGTTCTCATGAGAAAGATATACATGTGCCTGCCATATTAAAACAGAAAATAGGTTTCATGACTTAAGCCCAAAAGGATTTCAAAGGCTACTTCTGAAAACACTCTGAAGATAAAGGCCCATAACCCTCCTATTTAATCTACTTGATAACTCTATCTGAAAGAGTTTGCCGTATTTTAAAGATATATTAATTTTAACTTGGGTTGTCTCTTTTTCAATTATTCATTATTCATCTGTTAATTATTCATTATAAGATGAATTATTGACAGACTACAATTCAGTCTGAAAGCACAGTGCTATTAATCTACTATGTGCTCCTATTCAATTATTGCTTTGGCATGTGATAGAGCACTTGGGAAAAAAGATTATAGTTAAGTTTCTCTTCTTAAATGTAATGAAGTTCAGTGAAATCTATTTATGAAGCACCTCAGAAAAATAGGAATACATTTATATGTAGGTCAAATTATGTTTGCTCATATACAACTGTACATAAAGGTGATATTACAAATGTTTAAAACTTACCACCCAGGCACTGAGAGACCTGAACTGGTGGTGAAGCACTATACTGTCCCTGCTCACAGGGATAAACCCTATTACAGCAATGCTGGAAGCTTTCAATTTGGTTGATCATTATCATTATGCCCAACACTGGTATTAAATAATTTGTGAATGACCATTATAAACTATAATTAAGAATATTAAGAAAATTATAATATTCTTATATATGCTACATCACTTTAGAGAAGTACTCAAACTCCCTAATCTCAAAGTTGCACCGAACTTGTCAGTATCATCCGCAACTCCTTCCCACGTACATGCTCTGTCATGTGACATTATCATCTGCAACCCCTGCCCATATACATGCTGTCATGTGACATTATCACCCGCAACTCCTGCCCATATACATGCTCTGTCATGTGACTGGAATGCTTTTCCTCCCCACTGCCCACCTGCTGAATTAAATACATCAGAGTTCATCTCAAAGGTCAGCTGTCTTAGGAGACTTTCAGGACTAACTGCAGCTGGAACCACATGCATGTCTCCCAGTTCTCAGTCCTCCCTAACAGCACTTATGACTCAGTGTTGGAATTATCTGTAGACGAGCCTGAATCCCTGATGAGCCACTTCTCTTAGGCCTCGCCTGGTACCGTACTGAGGTCTGTTCTGGTTTCAACAGAGTAAGTGCTCCAGACACACTGCTGCATCCATCACTGGTGAGCAGGCAGATGGGTGAGTGAGAAAATTCTAAATACTAAATCCCAGGAATTCCAACTGCATTATGAGCTGAGTCGCAGTCTTTACTTTGCATTACTACCCTGAAGAGGCCATAATGTGAGCTACCCAGGTTACTGTTGCCCTCCATGAGATTAGTTCTGACTCTACATACACTGCCCACCCATTTAAGAAAAATGGTCACATTCCTTCCTAATGGCTAACACCCCTATGTTGGGATTTGGTTGTACTGAGTCCTGAAGTGTTAACCTGAAAAAGATCTGGGTTTTTTGAAAATCCGTTTTCTTGTACTCATGAGTTCAACCCTGTTACCTCACCAGCAGCAAGGGGACACGAGCCCTGGCCGAGATGACTCTGCCCCATGGCAACCCCAGGAGGCAGCCCCCGCACTTCTGTTTCCTCCATGGATTAATTGAGTTTTTCAATCCCATATTGGATCTCACCTATCAAAATGTATACAGCCTCCTGAGTTATACCTGAACCACATTTTAGGTTTAGTATATTCCATGTAAGTTTATTCCTGGGGACGTAAATGTGAAGCTTGTCTCAACTAGTATTGTATCTTGAGACGTATTACTTAGACATTATCTCCATATATCACTGTTCTTTATCAATATAAGTGGTGTGTAATACCAATGCAATCAAGTGCCAATATTATCTTAGCAATGCAAACAGTTATATTGACTAAATAACCATATATACTTGGCTCTGAAGGTGTCCACAGGTTTAAAAAATTAAGTTAACCTACGTATGTCATTTGGGGGTGGGGGTAGGAATCCATGTAAAAGCCTGATATCATGGCTCTCTCAGTAAATTTTCAAAAGTGATACACTGAAATGAAATCCAATAATTCAACAGAAAAAAAATCAAGCATACACTCACCCACTATGTTTCATATGTGGCGGTTTATCCATTCGCACTGCCAATTTGATTTTTAAGTCAGAATCCTGGCTATTTTTTGGAACTATCATTTGGTGCAACTCTGCTGACTTGGAGCTATTGGAAGTTGGGTACAATATCACCTGTAGGAGACAAAAAAGAAAACATTTAAGTGTATAATACAAAGTGTCTAAGAGTTGGAACTGAAATCTTTTCTGTAGGTTTTCCTGTTTGAAAAGCAGGTGCCATGCCCAGACCTGCCTAATACACCATTTCACTCCCACCATAGCAGATAGGTTCAACACAGACTCATTTATCTTTTGGACAAATATGTGTTTTCATATTATCACATAAGTTTTCTTCTTGTCCTGGCCAGGTGGCTCAAATGGTTGGAATGTCATCCCCTGCACCAAAAGGTTGCTGGTTCAAATCCTGGTCAGGGCACATTACTAGTTTGTGGGTTCCATCCCAGGTTGGGTGCATACTGGAGCTGGTCAATTGATGTTTCTCTCTCTCATACTGATGTTTCTCTCTCTCTCTCTCTTTCTCTCTCTCTCTCTCTCTCTCTCTCTCTGCCCCCTTCATCTCTCTCTAACAATCAATAAAAACATATCCTCAGGTGAGGATTAAAAGCAAAACAAAACACAAGTTTTCTTCCTGTATCACTTCATAATGAATGAATAGCACAATGACAACAGTTGAATTGACAGTTGAAAAATACTTAATAGACACCTATAATTTCAAGAACACTCTAAATTCCTCAGGGCAAAGTAGTTCAGAAAGAAATACGCTTTGAAATTACAGATAGCATGCTTAAAAAAGAAAAGCCAATTATTTTAAGCAGCAAAAATACTCCTCGTGTTTTAATATTTTCACTGTGAAACAGTATTAAAGAAAGTCAACTCAATTAAGGTAGAAGAGACTGCGCATAGCACATTTTCTGCTCTAGGTCAATATCAAAGAGGAATTTCCCCCCCCCCTGAGTACATGTTTTCAAAACTATAAAGATGATGTTATAATGACTGAAACAAAGTAATTATTTTTGGTAAAACTGCCAAACCACGTGATTATTTCACAACACCAGAGGTCCACAGAGCCACCCGAAGAAAGAAAGCCTCCTCTTCAGATGTTAGGTGCCAAACAGATTAAACAATGCCTTTTCCCCTTTCAGTCAGTCATGACACTATTTAGACACAACCCAAACCCAAGCCTTCAGGGGTATTTTAAAATGGGAACACTAACTTCTGAAAGAAAACAATAATGACATGACATGCAGTGCACTGTATTTTAAATAATTCCTACTTTAAACCAAAGCGAAAAGTAAGTAAGCCTGAAATTTCTGTGTAAATGGAAGAATTCTAACATGCTCAGGTATGGTTCTATGGTGCTGCAGTACAACCTGAAAGTTGAATTTGACATGCTCTGCTAAAAAAAAAAAAAAGAAAAATCTTCATTTTTATGTATAAGTGGAATATTCACTGAGAAACCTTCCAGCGAGGCTCTTTTTCTCTCTAGGAAAAGGCAACACAGTCCAAAAAGCTTCTCAAACTATTCTCAACTTCCAAGTTGTTAAATGTACGTACTATTTTGAGACTTTTCTTAAGCCTGTTCTAAAAGCCACAGCTAAATTGAATCCAGCATATTTGTACCCTTGAACATATAAAGGCACATCCAAGAACAGATTAAATGGCAATTGTGATGTTTTGAAAAATCAAGATCATATTCTAGAATAAGTTCTTTTTTTGACTGCTAAAATATCCGTAATACTTTACAGATTCCTTCTTAAATAACAGCAAGTGAAAGTTGAAACTTTTTGGCTCAAACCAGTGGACAAAGGGATATCATTATCAATTTAGAAGATGAGTCCTAAGAAGGATCCAAGAATAAGAGCTAGATATCCTCTGGAGCTATCCCTGTTACTTGCCCTAGACATTCCAGAAAGCTTTCCCCTCCCCTCCCCTCCCCAACCCTCCCCCTCCTCCCCTTCCTTCTCTCTCTCTCTCTCTCTCTCTTCCTTCCAAAGTATTCTGACATGAGACTTTATTTCTTTGTAATTCTCTTTTCTATGTTTATACAAAAGTTGGTTTTGTTCCAAACTCTAAAAGTCTTTTACAGGAAGAGAATATTTAAATTAAAACTTCTGACAATTTCTCACTCTCTAAATGCCAATGATGGGTTAACTAAACAAGGTCCCAAAGTAACTAACTGCAGCTGAACCACTAATGAAGGATCGTCCCAGGACTGAATGCCATAATTTCTGCCACATTACAGCTCTCTGATGGGTAATTCTAAATGAAGTCAGTGGAAGGATTTGCTACTTATCTCTGTTCAAATAAACAAACATTCAAGTGCTCATGATGTGGAGACACACAAAGATGAAAAAAATATAAATGGCTCAGTCCCTCAAAGAGCTCACATACCCTTTTTATCAGAGCTAAGAGCTCGGGGAATATCTGGTAATATCACTTCCTCCTATTGCCCTTCTATCCCTAGCGGGTACAGCAGTTTTCTGATTTCATTAGTGTCTGAGTTTATTCACCATCATTTGTTTGCCTGCTCTGTTCTATCACCTGTGTAGCTAATTCCTGTGTTAAATTTTCTCCATTGGAAAGACCTGGAATTGTCTCGTTTTTCTGGACAGTCTCTGACTGATAAAGTTATAAACACTGGCACATGCAACAAACAGAGGTTCACAGATACGAATTATTCCTATAAATCACAGATCTATTATTGCTAGTGTTTCTAAAGCCACTGTTTCAAAAGAACTGTACTGGCAAATGAACCCCAAACGTAGCCCTAAGTATGTCCTGTAAAATGGCTTCCAGGTTCCCCAATGGCACCAGCAGAAAGTGGTCATCGTCCCTGACATGACGTAGCCTGGATGATGATAGGTCAAGGAAGATGCTCTCACTGTAGGTAGCCCAAAGGGTCAAGGAGAATCAAGGACAAAGGAGTTCTTCAATCAAGTGAACATGAACATGGCCAGGGTGTCCTCACAGTGCCCGCCACGGCAGGATTCCACTGCTGTCGCTGACAGTTATCCGGATGCACTTTCCACTTCACCATTGTTCTAACGGGAACCTTAACTGCCACCCTCCTGCCCCCGCTTCACTGCGGTGTAGTGGATTTGTGCTCGGACAGGCGGGGAGGGGAGGTGGAGCAGGGGGCTGTTAACTTGAACTTCAGTACACAGGTCATGAGGCTGCAGAGAGCCCACAGCGGGACCCGAGGGAGATGGTGGACTTTGGACTGGATGTAAGGACAGGAAGAGACTCTGGGTTTTTTCCCTTGATTTGAAGCAAACGTGTGTAGAAGAAAGAGTAACAGTCATTATCCCTGGCTATAGGGATGAACTACGGCAGGTCACCTAACTGGCTACCGGGACCCACGTTCCCCCTCGTGTAGAACTGCTGCTGGCAAGCACGGAGGCAGCGAGGGCCACATTCTCCGGCTCCCCTTGCATCTGAGTAGGGACATGGTCCTAGCTAATGGC
>NW_006296406.1:378175-386009 GCF_000327345.1 Myotis davidii
GAAAGATGATTAAGATACTGATATGCCTTCATCCTTCTTTACTAAACTGCTAGCCAAATGCAGAGGACTCCCATGCTGAGGGGAGGGAGCGCCATCCAATGGAAAACTAGAGCCCAGGTCACCCACCATGTGAAGGAAATCTACCCATCTAGCAGGAGCACCCATACTAACCAGCTTCATAGGTGCTACTGTTTAAAACAACTGCAATGATGCCATTTGTTTGTTACGGCATTTGGTAGAATCTTCACTAGTACATTAACAGAGTTTTGCTTCAAAAGTCTTTCACAAGTAAATAAGTGCTTGAAGAATTTTATTTCATGATAAATAGTTCTGTTTCACAGGACTTAGTTCATGTTTAGAAGGTGTGTGTGTCTGATGTTGACTGTACAACAATTAAAATATTTAAAATATAAAAAATTACTAAGGATTTTTCTGTATTGTAGGTTTGCATCTAAATTAAATTATATCTTTGTATAAAATAGTTAGCTTTTTATATTACTTAGCAACAGTTTTTTTTCTATCCTTTTATCTTAACCTTTCTATTCACACTCAGTCTTCTATTTTATTTCTGTCAGCAACACTTTAAATGTCTTGTCACTTAGCATGACAACACATTTTATGATTTCTTATCTTAAATTGAGAGCCAATGTATCTTCTTCATAATAAAATGTCAACATTGCTTGTCATCTTTGCTAAGGTGTAATGAAAAATATCAAATGGATTTTTAGATTTTGTTTAAAATTCTGTCAAATTTAATTTACAGGGAGAAAAAACTTAAAAATGAAGTGTAAGTATATGTATATTCATAATATTTAGAGCATATGGGGTCCAGAAAGATCTTTCTCTTAAAAGGAGACTTATGTAATACATTAAGCAATAGAGAATTTAAATTTATGTTGTTCATTATATTCCATAAATGACCAACCTAGCTATTCATCAGTAGATGGATGGATAAAGAAGAGATGGTACATATTTATATAATAGAATATCTCTCAGCCTAAAAAAGAATGAAATCTTGCCATCTGCACCAACATGGATGAACATGGAGAGTATTATGCTAAGTGAAATAAGCCAGTTGGAGAAAGATAAATATCACATGATCTCATTCATTTGTGGAATAAGTGAGATGGTCCTCATTAATGAATAAAAATAGAACAAGAGACATAGAAGCATCGAACAGACTATATAACCTATGAGGAAAGGGAGGAGGTATGGGGATAAGAGATCAAACAAAGGACTTGTATGCATGCATATGAGCAAAACCAATGGACACAGACAGTAGGGGGTGAGGGCTTCTGCTTGGGGGTGAGGGTGGCTGGGGAGAGGTCAGTGGGGGGAAAAAGAGACATGTAATACTTTAAACAATAAAGAATTTAAATTAAAAATATATATATTTGTTATGTTATAAAAAAGAATTTAAATTTAATAAATAAAGTGGGGTGAAGTAAAAAATAAAATATACTTGCACAAGCAGGTACCTCTCCACTGTTTTCTTTCCTATTTAGATAAATTACTTAAAGCCAAACCACATGCATTTGTGTAGATATAAAATTAGTTGAACTTTGTGACCTATAAATACATGTCTTTCTAAATTTATAAACTGAATTTTAACAAAGACCCAAAAAACTAAAAAACTAGGGGGGGGGCAGGGGAAATCTAGAAGAAATGAAAGGGGCTAGATGAGTTCTAGGGCTAGGTAAACTATTCTCTGCCTTTTCCCATAAGCAGCCGAGAGGAAGCAAAATAGTTGCACTGTGGTCTTATAGTAAAATAGTAGAGAAACACATCTGGTATAGTTCTATCTCAAAGATGAGTACCATGGGCAATTCTTCAAGGAATCAGGACAGACTCACATAGAAGAATGACTGACTCATTTGGGAACCTAAAAGAACACTTAAGATTTACAAAGCCAAACACATGGGAAGGGCCTGAGACATAAATACATGAGGCCATTGCAACGGAACCATTCTAAGAGTGGCACCCTAGAAAAGGGCACACCATGCTGATGCAGACATTCCAAACTCTACCTTTAGTTCTCAACGCCTTCCTCCCAGCCAGACAGGTCAGCTCTTTCTTTGTTCCCTGGGCTGACCTCAGTCAGTTTCCACTGTTTGCCATGAAAAGAACTTGAACCGATACAAATGCTCATTACATTTTCTGCCATGCCAATTCTCTATCTCATCAAAAGGTAAGGAGAGAGAACCCTGTGGAACATAGCTTTTAAGGATTAGGAAAAGGAAAAGAACTCTATAACTGAGACCAGAGGCCAAGGAAAAGCAGATGAAAAACCAGGAGGTTGTGGTCCACTATATTCACGGTTGGCTGTGTTTCAGGGAGTAGAAACTGGCCAAATGGTCAAGCACCGTCAGGGCGGGAAACCTACTGCTTGGCTTAAAAGAGAAGTCACGAGAGCTCTCCAGCAAGAGAAAATTTAGGTGAGGTCAGACTACAATGGCTTGACGAAGAAATTTGAGGAATACGGGAAGACTTCACTTAATTCTTACATGAGCAAGACTGGGCAAGATGGACAAGATCAGTTTAGCTGGAAAGAAGGAACCTTGTGTTCAACGGCATAGCAGAATGAGGATATGACCAGGTAGGTTGAAGAGGTTAAGGAAATGAAAAGGTTGTACTGACGGATGAGACCAATAAAGAATTCTAGGAATAGACTATAAAAGAATGTTAGGGGACTGTCTAGGGCGGGGGGAAAAAATGGACACATATGTAATACCCTTTATAATAAAAAATAAAATTAAAAAAAAGAGAATGTGTTTAGTTAAGGAGTTTGTATGTCATCCCATAACATGCAGTCAAAAGATGCTTTTAAGCCAATAAATGACAATCAAATTTTCATACTTTTAAGTAAAGAATAATGCCCTTCTACTGAGCTGTGGGAGTCATAAGACTCTGTGTGTGGTCAGACATTCTAACATTCAAGTAAGAGATGAATTGGCATTAAAAATACATCCTTAAAATAAGAGTAAGAAGGAACAAAAAATGTTATTAGCTGGAATCCTGTTTTGATTTGTGATTAAAAATCATTTTTGCTGACAAGCGGATATCCTTGAGACACAGGGTATTTTGAGGAAATGGCCAAGTGAGCATCTCTCCAGAGGAGTATAGGTATTTCTATGAGAAACCTTGATTCGGTTTACATCTTTCTCTTTCTCATTCAACCGACAAGAGTTTTTACAGTTTAGCAAAGATTCACAGTGACTATTTCTTATGAACCTTTTGAGTACCTCCTTGAGAGAGTATGTGTTGTGAAAGGGCTGAGTTTACTTCATTTCAGTAAATTTTTATTTAGCACACTAGAGGCCCGATGCACAAAATTCTTGCAAGGGTAGGCCTTCACAGACCCGGCTCCCTCAGCTGTGGCCCCACCCTCCGCCCACTGGTTGTTCTGGAAGGTCATTCCACCATCCAGTCTAATTAGCATATTAGCTCTTTATTATATAGGATGTTAAAAACTAGCATATATTTTCTCCACTATCAGAGTCCCTACATTTTCAGTGTGTGGAAAAGAAAAATTGGATGATTTTTCTGAGAGAAATCTGCAGCCTATTTAGTAACATTTTCCAGTGTTCAATACACTTGAGGTTGCTTAAATTACTTCTTCTTTGATTTAATATCAACACTTCCTGTCCTACTGCGTTGAAACAAAGAACACCTGCTCACTCTCACTAACACAATGCTCTTTTGTATACTGAAAGATTAGCAATAAGTCTTCTGTCAGCCCTCCTGTCAGTGGGCTAAATCCTGTTTCCTTTATTTCGAAAGCTGGGAAGAATCCTGGAATTTACAATATGAAGTTGATCAAACTTCCAACCCCTTACTAAATGTTTTCCTGACCTGACAGAACCACACAAAGTACACAGTACACTTTTATGAGGTCTTTTACAAAAAGAAAAAGAAACTGAGTAAAAAGAAAAAAAAAGGGAATGTACTGTCTTAATTATATACTTTTTTTTTCTGGCATTAGCTTGTTAAAAGACAGAGATTAAAAGTTTTGTTAGTTGCATGATGGGGACTGAGGAAAAGCCATGGAAAAGAAAAACCAAGGTGCAAAAAATTATTCCCGAATCTTTTTGACATCTCTGCTTAAAAATGAATCATCATATGAAGGGGCTCTTGGAATGCATTTAGCAGAGTAATCTACTTGAGGGCAGAAGCTATTCTGTGGCTCATAGGGTAATTTAAGCCAGTATCTTTAATTAAGCCATATTTTCACCAGGGTTTCCTTCATATACTATAGTAGACATTATTTTTTGGTTACTTGGTTATTTAGTTGACTGACTGAATGGATGGATATTTAGAGAAATTAGAAATAAAAATGCAAATATAAAATTTTTATTTCACTGAAGTAAAAAAAGGTCTGCCAACTAAAGTAATGCCAAAATTTGGAAAATGATAGTAGTAAATGCCAGAATTCGGATGCCATTTACTTACCAGTCTCTAAAAATTTATGAAACTCTCATCTTTCTGTTTCTGGACGGTGATAGGTAGAATAAGTCTCCCAAAGATGCCTATGTCCTAATTTCCAGAACCTGTGAATATGTCACTTGACCTGAGGCGAACTGAGGTAGCAGATGTAATTAAGGGAGCTAATTAGCTGACCTTAAAATGGGAAGATACCTAGATGTTCCCGATGGGCCCAATCCAACCACAAGGTTCTTAGGTATTGAAAAGAAAGGCAGACGAGCGAGTGTTGGGATGATTGTGAGAAATATTGAACATTGCTAAGCTTTGGAAACAGACGGGGGCCATGAGCCAAGGAATACTGGCAGCTTCTAGAAGCTGAAAACGGTAAAAAATTGCCTTTTCTCTTAGATCTTCCAGAAAGGAACCCGACCCTGCCAACTCCTTGATTTTGGCCCACTGAGGTTCATTTTGGACGTCTGATCTCTACGACTGTACGGTAACAAATTTGTGTAGTTTCAAGCCACTAGTTTTTAGTAACTGGTTAATCTTCCATAGGAAACTAATACACAATAAAAGCTGAAACTACATCATAAAAGAACACTAAAAGCTGAAATTTGATAATAAAAAACACTAAATTTACCTTTCAGATATTTCCACTAAATGTGTAATTCAAAGGTATCTTTACATATACATTTCTATCATTAGCTTTGTCTGATTACTTTAATGCAAGGTTTTATTTGTTTGTATGTTTATGTGAGATGATTTCTCTCACATTCCTAAAGCATTCTGCTTATATGAAATCGTTTGAAAAAAATTTTTTTCTCACTTTAAGTTTTTTCACTTAAACAATTTTTTTAATTTCCTTATCATGAATATAAAAATTTGTAAATAGATGAACAATGAGGCTAAATATTTTTGGTTACTAGAAGGAACACAATTATGAATATATTTCTAACAAATTCCATATACCCAAATGATCAAGAATTATTTCTTCTATTTCAAAGTCTTCCCTTGAAGATTTTGAAAGACATATTCAGGTTTGTCATTGTATTTTTGTCGTGACTCAATTAAAAGTACTGGCCTTTATTCATCTTCGCATATCAGTTTTATTGCTTGTAAGGTACCAATTTCATATTTCTCCTTGGATGCAGCATATATTCCATCACACCTACATCTGTATTTTTAAGACTTATTTAAACAGAAAAACCTATTTATTATTCTTGATTGATTCCCCTCAGCAATAAATTAAGAATAGCAATAACCTTCAATTTTACATCCCCTCCCTAGTCCCACACATTATTCCATTAGTTGTTTCACAAACATTAGGTTAACTAAATTGACACTGTTCTTACTCTTTGGTCATTAAGTACCACATAAGAATTCTTAAAGCCAACTCAATTTTATTTCTGTCAATCCGTAATACATGATGGAAAGATGGGAAGGAGGGAGTTACATATAATATCCAAATTTTAATAACTTCATCTGCATCCTGAAACTGACATGAACTAGCCAACTGCATAGCAAAATGTTTTAGGATTGACTAATTTATGGATAAGTATTGTTATTTATGTTAAAAACAAAATACCACTCTGAAGAAGGAAAATGAACTCTTATTCTTCATTTGAAAAAGAAATCTATGGATCTTATAATAATCACAGCCTAACAATTTGCCAAAATGGTAAGACTCAGGAAAAAACAATTTGCAATTACGTAGCAAACTAGTCAGTAGTCATTTAAATAATGAAAGAGGAAGACAGAAAGAAGAGTATGAGGTTGAGAAATACTGGTGATACATTTCCCATGCTCCAAAGAATTGAATGAATTCAGAAAATATGTGATAATATGGAAGAGTGGTGGGGAATAAAGGTCAGGGTAGAGGGAGAGATAGGTTAAGTGACTTGTTCATGCCCTCGTAACTCTTGCAGCAGAGCCAAAACAAGAATCAATATCTTCTAGAAAGAGGTTCCAAGCTTTTTAGTTTGTGATACTCAACAGGCAGCTAATTAGAATCTGGTGCCTTTGATCTAAGGACTTTATTTTTTGGACTCATAGGTCACATGCAATAAGAACTAGCAGGGAATAAAAGTAGATGGCTTTTAGGTACAGGTGCTAAAGACAATAAAGGTGGATATTCTATTTTTAATAAAATTTATTGAGGTGACATTGGTTTAAAAAATTACATGTTTCATGATATTATATACAGAGAACCCTAAAGATTCCACCAAAAAATACTAGAACTGATCAATGAATTCAGTAAAGTAGCAGTATACAAAATAAATATCCAGAAATCAGTTGCATTTTTATACATCAATGATGAACTATCAGAAAGGGAAACTGAAAAACCAATACCATTCACAATTGCTTCAAAAAGAATAAAATATCTAGGAATAAGTTTAACCAAGGATGTAAAAGAGCTGTACTCAGAAAATTCAGTGTCTCAGTAAGACACTGAGGAAAGAAATCTTCCTCAATTTCTTTAAATTTCTCAATTTCTCAAAATCTTCCTCAATTTCTTAAACTACAGATTCAATTCAAACAAGTGGAAGCATATACCTGATTCATGGGTAGGAAGAATTAGCATGATTAAAATGTCCATACTACCCAAATCAATCTACAGATTCAACACAATTCCTTTCAAGATACCAATGGAGTATTTCACAGAACTTGAACAAATGTTTCAAAAATTTGTATAGAACCACAAAAGACCCAGAATAGCAACAGCAATCTTGAGAAAGAAGGACAAATCTGGAGGAATCACTCTATCTGATATCAAACTACACTACAAGGCTATAGTAATGAAAATAGTATGGTGCTGTCATAAAAAAGAACATACGTATAGATCAATGAAACAGAATAGAGAGCCCAAGAATAAATCCATGCCTTATATATTCGATTAATATTTGACAAAGGAGGCAAAAACATACAATGGACTAAAAATAGTCTATTCAATAAAAGGTGCTGGGAAAATTGAACAGATACGTGGAAAAAAATGAAACTAGACCACCATCTTACACTGGACCCAAAAATAAACTCAAAATGGATTAAAAACTTAAATATTAAGACTTAACTCCATTAAAATTCTAGTGTAAAACATGGACAGTAAAATCTCAGACATGTCTTATAGCAATATTTCCTCTGATATACCTCCTCAGGCAAGGAAAAAAAAAGGAAAAAATAAACAAATGAGACTAATCAAACTAAAGAGCTTTTGCACAGCAAAGGAAACCATTGTAAAAATGAAAAGACAACCCACTGAAGGTGAGAACATATTCACCAATGATACATCTAATAAAAGATGAATATCCAAAATTTATAAAGAACTTATGAAGCTCAACAACAACAAAAAAAACCAAGCAATCCAATTAAAAAATGGGCAAGAGACCTGAATAGACACTTCTCTAAGGAGGACATA
>NW_006296406.1:386097-412497 GCF_000327345.1 Myotis davidii
CTGAAGGCAATTTCAAAAGAAGGTTTTCAAACACTAATTTGAAAGAATATATGCACCCCTATCTTCACTGGAACATTATTTACAATAGCCAATATTTGGAAGCCAGCCCATGTGCCCATCAGTAGATGAGTGGATAAAAAAAAGCTGTGGCACATTTACACAAAGGAATACTACTCTGCCATAAAAAAAAGAAAATTTTACCTGTTGTGACAACATGGATGGACCTGGAGAAATTATGATAAGTGAAATAAGCCAATCAGAGAAAGACATATGATTTTATTCATATGTGGAATTTAATTAAAAAAAACACAAAAAACTGAACTATGGAGCAAAATAGAGACAGATTCCTATATAGAATGCAGGCAGACTGCTTTTTGGGGGAGGGTGTTGAGTGGAGGGTGGAGGGACTGAGCAAAAGAGAAAAAGTGAGAGAACTCCTGGGCATGGACAACAGAGTGGTGATTGTAGGGGGTAGGGTGTGGGTGGAGGTGGAAGAGGGGATAAATGATGATGGAACAAAATTAAAAAATAATAAATTTAAAATAAAGATATTCTATACTAATAAAAAACAAACATGCAAATTGACCATACTTTTGCTATGCTTTAAGCCACGCCAACCAGCCAATCCGAGCGACTATATGCAAATTAACCCAACCAAGATGGAGGCCAGCAGCCACGGAGCTGGAGCAAGCAGGAGTCTTGGTTGCCCCAGTGATGCAGGAAGCCAAGCTTCTCAGCTGTCATGTCAGGCTCTGAGCTCCACTCAAAGCAACAAAGTTTCAATTATAGAAGGTAAATAAATCCCAGAATAAAAAAGAAAAAAGAATAAAAGGAGAGGCTGGGAGCTTACGTCGCCAAGGTGCTTGGCCAGCCTGAAAATGGCCCTCAGCCCCTCACCCAGACGGGCCAGTCACCCCAGTGGGGACCCCTGACCCTAAAGGAGGTGTGGCCAGCCTGAAAACAGCCATCAGCCCCTCACCCAGGCTGGCCAAACCTCCATGGGGTGAGGGTCCCCACTGGGGTGGACATCCTCCAAGGGGTCCCACACTGCAAGAGGGCATCGGCTGGGCTGAGGGAACCCCCGAGTGCACAAATTTTTGTGCACCGGGCCTCTAGTTTTAAATATAAAGAAACAAATCAATTATAGGATGGAAAGAGATACAGGCTGACACTAGTTAAAAGAAAGCTTGGGTGGCTAAGATAAAGTAGATTTTAAAGTCTACCAGGGAGCAGGAAGGTCATCTCATAATGACAAAGCAGTTAAATAATGAATAGGAAATACTGGTCCTAAATATTTATGCACCTAATAAAAGATCCTTAAGATACAAAAAAAAATTGATGGAACAAATACAAAATTATACAGAGAGATTAATACCATTCTGTCAATAACTGATTTAAAATGTAGACAGAAAGTCAATAAGGATATGGAAGATATGAACAATACCTTCACCTATTTGACATTTATAAATTTCTACTAAACAACAGAAGATATCGTGGTCTTTTCATATGGACCGTGGGAATTCAGAGTACTAAATATTAGAAAATCAGATTTTTCTCAAATCAGTGGATTCAGTTTTTACTTTAAAAAGTAGAAAAAGTATCATGAATTAAACCAAAAGTAGATAAAAAAAAAATAAAGATCAGAGACAAAATAAGTTAAGTAAAAATTAGCAGAAGGAACTGTATCATCGTGATGAAAGGGATCTACCAGCAACCTGCAACTAATATCAAACATGACGTTGGAAGACCGAATGCTTTTACCATAAGACCAGCAACAAAACAAGGATCTCCACCTTCACCACTTCTATTCAACATACCATCGGAGGTTCTAGTAAACACAATAAGGCAATGAAAAGAAAGCACCAAGATTAGAAAGGAAAAAAATAAAACTGTATTTGTAGATAATATTACCTATGAAAAAAACAATAAATCTACAAAATTGTTACTAGATTTAGTGAGTTTAGCAAGGTTGGAGGATATGTGATTAATACAGAAAAATCAATTTTAGTTCAATATACTAGCAATACCTAAATTAAACATTAAGCTAACAAAATAATACCATTTAGAATAGCATCCAAAACATGAAATACTCAGTGATAGATTTAACAAAGGAAATGCAAAACTTGTACACTGAAAACTATGAGGCATTGCTACAAGGAATGAAATCAGACCTAAATAAATGGAGGGGTATATAAGATGGGCAAAAGTAGGTTTATAGCTGTGCGTAAACAAAGAACAGAGTTTGTTTTTTTCCAAACAAACAACTGAAATCCTAATTTTGCCCACCGCTGTACTGTGATCATGAGTTGAAAAACTCAATATTGGTGATCATTTCCCAAGTTGATCTGCAGATGCAATGCCATTACAATCAAAATCACACTGGGTGTTATTTTGTAGAAACCCACAAATTGATTTTAAAATTCACAGGGCAAAGTAAAGGACCTAGAATAGGCAAAACAAGTTGGAGGTTGGTGGTGGTGGGAGGAAGAACAAAATAGAGTTAAAGAACTATCACTACTTAATATAATAGACTTATGATAAAGTTAAGGTAATCGTGGTGATATGCTACTGGCATTGAGATAGGAAAACAAATCAATGGAACAGAATAGAGAGTGCAGAAATAGAGCCACAAATAGATAGACAATTAATTTTCAACAAAACTGCTAAGGAAATTCAGTGAAGAAAGCCTTTCCAACAATGGTATGAAAAACTGAATATTCATATATAAAAAAAGTGAACTTTGATCTACATGTAGCCCAAAATATAAAAATTAACCAAAAATGGATCAAATATATAAATGTAAAAATCTAAAACTATAAAACTTCAAGAAGAAAACAAAGGGTAATTCTGACCTTGAGTCAGGCAAAGATGTCTTAGATATGGCACCAAAAGCACAAGCCATGAAAAAACAACAACAAAAAAACAAACTCACAAACTGGACTTCAAAATTTAAAAAAACAAACAAAAAACTTCTGCTCTTTGAAACACACTGTTACTGAAAAAACAAGCTGGACTTTAGGAGAAAAATATTTAAAAATTGTACATCTGATAAAGGATATTTAAAACAATATATTATGGTCTTTCCAAACTTAAGAATAAGCGAAACTCGGGGAAAATGTGTGAACAGATTTTTCAACAAAGATGTACAGATGAAAATAAGCATGCAAAAATATGTTCAAAATGATCAGTACCAGTTGATGGAGAAGAAAAATTAAAATCATAAAGAAACATTATAACCCATCTATTAGAAATAAAGGATTAATTAGTACAGAATATATGTCTAACATTTGCCCCATCTATTGTGCTGAGGAAACTGAAATATCAACTTCTACTATAATCACCCACACGGACCCACCACGACGGATGCCTATTGATAACTTGCTCACCCTCCTTTAGTGGTGAGAAAGTTAAGACGATGCATTCCTCTACCTCTACAGTGAGGACGGTGGCCACCTCTCTCTGAGGAACTGATGTAAGTTGTCAAGATCTCCTTTCCTTCAAAGTCAGACTTAGAATGATAAGCAGCCTCCTCTAACACTTCACAGCATGTTACTAATGAGCCAGACATAATTCATTGCCGCTAGAAAAAAATCTTTCAAAAAAACATGCACCGTGTACGAATTATCTCTGACCCTTCACCTGCATGGTCTTGCTTCTTGTCACCCACATGGCTTCAGAGATATGGCAACAAACTTGTCAGAAATGGCTACATGAAAGGATCAGAGGAAGGAGACCTTCTCTGTGATTTTTAGTTTCAGAAAAGTTACACTACTTGCTAGAACTACAAAAATGAAAGTCTACTGTGTATGGTGAGCTAAATGAGACATATATGAAATGCAAATGAATTTCCATTCTATGTTGCAGCAAATGATATTAATTTACTGACTAAACTGGCAGTCATCTAGTGCTGGCTATTTCAATGAAATTCAATATTAAATTTTTCTTTAAAACTGAAGAAAAATACCTATGATTTTACCAGTAGCTTCTCTAATGCTTTTTTTGATTCATCTATAATAATAAAAGCAAAATATGCTAATTAGACCGGATGTCCTTCCGGACGAAGCCGGGGCTGCGAGGGAAGCCCGGGTCCAGGTGCCTGCTGGTGGCTGGTGGAAAGCCCAGGTTCTAGGTGTCAGAGGGAAGCCGGTGCCAGCAGTGGGGGAAGGAAGGCTTACTCTTGCACGAATTTCGCGCATTGGGTCTCTAGTATGTAGATAAAGCACATTCATGAAATGCTGGAAACTTTTTATTAAATCCTCAAATATAAGCTTTGTCTTTTGAGTTAAGGAAAGTCTTAGGTAATTTTATGAATTTAACTGTTTCATTATTTGTGCGAAATTAGGATGCTTAATTATTCAATGACATATCTTACCTATTTGTTGGGGGCCAGAAGTAAGCTGGCAAGGTCCTTGCACCTGAAGGGGCTAGCAAGGCTGGAACCCTTACCCACACAGTTTTCCTAGACTTGTTTGGATGGAGATTATCAGTAGAACGAGAGCAACATTTGTAGAATGAGGACAGCCTTTCATAGCTTACCAAGAAGTCTGTAACTATTTACTGAGATATGCTGACTGAGAACTTGTCCTTCTGCTGTGTCTCTCCCTTAGAGATTTAGAGAAACAAAGAATACATTCCTCTTGACAGACCTCCTATTCAGTGTGTTGTGTATAAACAGGATTGTATAGCTAATAAACTCGCTTCAGTTCATCGAGAGAAGTGGGGTCCTCCCGACCCCGCTTTCCTGTCTTTCTTTCTTTTCTCAATTCCCACCTCCCTGACTCAGCCTGGCTCAACCCTGTCAGGCTGGCCCTGACACCTATTGTTTTATATGTTGAAATTAGAAGTTCTACAATGACTGCCTATATAAACAGGCAATCAGATACATGTTTTTAGCTCTATGGCTCCACAATTATATGTATGGGGTATTCAGTCAAATATACTGCATATGGGTAAAGTAATTCACATACTCCTAAAAATTTTAACAAACATGAGGATTATCTTTTTGAGAATTCAACTTAACTAGAACCATGTAAATGAGAAAAACTAAAAAGACATAGTTCAGAAACACAAGAGGGGCAAGAAAAAGAAAATTAGACTGGCCAGTCAATTAGGCTTTCTAAGATAGTTTCTCAAACTCCCAAGAAGACAAATGTTTGAACACTACTACATCACTTCTCTCTTGTCAAGTTTCAGAAACAAAAATCATGCTTATTCTGGTAACTCCTCAGATGACTCTCCTTTGATGCTCAAAAAAGCAAACAGAAGAAACAATTTGATGAAAAAGGCAAAAATATGGCCTATTACTTACGACATTAAGATTTAACAAGCTGCTTGAAAGATAATAGTTCATCATAATAGAACAATAAATTCAGCAAGGCTAATTTAACTTACCATTAAAAACGTATCTGAAATTAACCACTACCTGCTGCTTCAAGGTAGTATTTAATTTGTAAAAGAAGCATAATGACTGTCCCTTTCAATTATTAGGTAAGAATATCTCCAGGTTAAGATATGTTGAACAGAAGTATATGTATTCAGAAGGAAAAAGACAAGCCAAATACATAAAATGAAAGCCATAGTTTCAAGAATATTACTACTCTCAAAATATCTATGTAAGAGGTGAACAAACTTTTAGCTTTTTGCTATCTTGAAATATTAATCAAATTAGAAAAGGCTCCTCTGCACTGTAAAAAAAAAAAAAAAAAGTTCTCTGATTTGCATGATTCTCCATCCTCAGGGAGGCAGAACAGCCTCCTCTGGGTGTGCTGAGGTGGTACCAAGGCCACGAACTCTGAGTGTATGAACAGACAATAGGTTATTTTTCTAACGACTGGCAGAAAGAATGTCTTCTTAGCAACACTTTTAAAAGTAAAAAGTTTTTTGGGAAGAAATTTCAAAAATTCATTTTGTACTCAAGAATACCTTTTGGCAAGTTAAATACCGACCGGGGAGTACAATTCATTCTGAAATTCTCAATGGAAATTGCCTAGTCCACAAATAGATGCCCTGTGGGATCATTATTTAAATTTTCGTAGGGCTACGTTAGTATGCCTAAACTTGCTTTTAAAGGTTTCTGGACAAAATTATCTTGATCATGATAAACCTTAGAATTCTGGGTGCTTGGCTGGTCGATTGCTTACCTGGTAGGACAACCCCATAATAAAAAACATTCCCTGTTCTGCCTCCAGGTATTCCCTTAGTACCTGGTGGAGGGCTGGCAACCAATTCAGATGAAAAATCTCCATATGTCACCTCCATTTCCATAAATAAGTACTGGCATCTGCCATCTACAAACATAATCTGCATGTCAAGCACTGGCCAAAAAAACCCCCACAACTTTCCATAGCCAAGGCCTATCTAATTTTGAGCTACCATTTTACAAAACTATACGCTATGATAGACTTTTTCTTATCCTTATTAATTATCAGTTCTAAACCCTGGCTACACATTAGTATCAATGTGCAGCAATTCTCAATCCTACATGTGCATTAGTATCTCCTGAGAACTCCTTCCTGAGTTCACCCCAAACCAACTAAAAAAAAAAAAATGTGGGCCCAGAACTTGCTTCTTTTCCAATACTCCCCAATGCAGTTTCTATCAGCACACAGAGTCGAGAAGCACTCACAGAAATAAGAAGACACTGGGAGCCAGGGAGAACCCTAATATGATTCAAATCACTGTATGAAATGATTTGAAGTATATTAAATGGCGATGCATAAAATGACTTTAGCTTAAATTATATTTGGTTCCTGCTTTAAGTCGTGACATTAAATTGGCCTACACTCACAACACGATTTCTGAAACACTGTCAGATTTCCTCATTTTATCAGGTGTCATGTTTAATAATTGTTGTAGGATGCAGACTTTGGAGTCAGGGAAGCTGAGTTCAAATCCTGACTCTTGCACTTACACAATGGTTTTAACCTCTCCAATTCTCATTTTCCTTATCTGAACACTAAAGGCCCGGTGCATGAAATTCATGCATTTGGAGGGGAAGGAGGGTCCCTCAGCCGGCCTGCGCCCTCTCTCAGTTTGGGAGCCCTCGGGGAATGTCCAACTGCCACGGAGGCAGGAGAGGCTTCTGCCACCACCACTGACCTTGCCAGCTGTGAGCCGGGCTTCTGGCTGAGTGGCGCTCCCCTTTTGGGAGCACACTGACCACAAGGGGCAGCTCCTATGTTGAGTGGGATCGGGCCGAAACCTGAGGGGTCCCAGATTGCCAGAGGGCGCAGGCCAGGCTGAGGGACCCCACTGGTGCACAAATGGGGCCGGGGAGGGATGTGGGAGGTTGGACAGCTGGGAAGGGACCATGGGAAGGCTCCAAGATGTGTCCGGCCTAGCTGGATCCCAGCAGCAAGCTAACCTACCGGTCGGAGCATCTGCCCCTCGTGGTCAGTGCACACTATAGCGAGTGGTTGAGCGGCCTTAGCATATCATTAGCATATTATGCTTTGATTGGTTGAACGGATGACCGGACACTTAGCATATTAGCCTTTTATTATATAGGATGGAATGTTACTACCAGCCTTAAAAATGAGGATAAAATGGGGTTCGGTTCCAATGGTAAGCAGTAATGATAATCGGTAAACCAATACAATGATAGAGAACTGGAACTAGCAATGACAACAGAGAGTTTGTATTTCACCTTGCCCAATTTACAGACAAGGGGGGGAGATCCAGAGAAGCAATACCTCCAGATGACAGTTAGAAGCTGGGTGGAGTGAAACTTCCTCAGTAGGAAAAACTGATTAAATAAGCCTTTTAGTTGCTCAGGGGAAAACTATTATCTAATATATTTGTTGACGAAAATCCCCATAATGACTAAACTTGCAATTTCTTTATTTTCACTCTCTAGAATATTAATAAGAAGTCTTATTATCTTCCATTGCTTTGAGTGGCTTTTGACACAGCAATCAGACATATACTTTCACTGGAATATATTCTAAGGACAAAAAAAATCTGCAAAGAAATGCTGACCTTTACTTTATAAGCTTGTTATTGGCTCTGTACTGTTGTGGTTTTTCTGAAAGGATTTTGTATGTATTATAAGACAGAAAATGAATAAGTATATTAATGCTGTGGGGAACCAGGAAACTCATGATATATATATATATATTTCTTTACCAGAACTGATGATACACAGAATGTTGGTTTCTAAATTCCATCATTAGTAATAGGAACCAGTGCTGATTACAGGCTGAGGGCAGGGAGGGTACAGGCTGAGTCTGTTAACTCAAGTGCCAGAAAACAAAGACTAATGAAATCATGTTTAATTACCATCAATATCAAAATAATCTGCCATTATCTGACTTCAGATATGACACAATTAAGATGAAAAGCACAAAACATCACAAAGGTAGTGCTTTTCCCAAAAATGTTAACCTGAATCTAATGATGAAAAAATAATAAAACAAGTCCTGAATAAAAAACATTCTACAAAATTAGTTCAAACTCTTCAAAAATTTCATCATCATGACAAAAAAAAAAAAAGAGATAGAGGCAGGCATTATAAAGTAAAGGAGGCTAAATAGTCATAAAATCCAATGCACTACATGGCGTGACCCTGACTGTAATCTGGGTGAGAGGGAATTTAGCTTTTCTAGGCATGTTGGGATAATTAGAGAACTCTGAATGTTGACTAGCACATATTATTGAATAAATATTAAATTTCCTAGGTGTGATAAAGGAATTGAAGTGTAAGAAAATACTTGTTTCTTAGAATATATATGGTAAAGTGTTTTAAAAAATATTTTAATAACATTTAATTTTAAATCCTTATTCTTATAAATCTTTTTCAAACCAACATTTGCATTCTGAAATAATTTTTTACAGAAAAGTTGCAAAGATGGTATTGAAAATTCTGATATACCTGTGACAATTCCCCCATAATTAACAGCATACACCTGGGGTCCTCAAACTACGGCCCGCGGGCCACATGCGAATACAAATATTGTATTTGTTCCCATTTTGTTTTTTTACTTCAAAATAAGATATGTGCAGTGTGCATAGAAATTTGTTCATAGTTTTTTTTTAAACTATAGTCCAGCCCTCCAACGGTCTGAGGGACAGTGAACTGGCCCCCTGTTTAAAAAGTTTGAGGACCCCTGGCATACACCATGGTACATTTGCTTTTTGTTTTGTTTTTTTTACACATATATTTATTATTTCCATTCTTTGTTGTTGTTGTTAATCCTCACCCGAGGACATTTTTCCATTGATTTTTTGAGAGAGTAGAAGGGATGGGGAAAGACACATTGACGTGAGACAGACACATCAATTAGTTGCCTCCCACACAGGCCCCAACCAGGTCCGGGGATCAAGCTTGCAACTGATATATGCACCCTTGATGCAATCTGATCTGTGACCCTTCAGTCTGCAGGCCCATGCTCTAACCACTAAGTTACCTGGTTAGGGTGCGATAATAGAGAAAAAACACATGTAAGAGAGTCCCGTAATTAGTCTAACCGTAATAAACATAAAGAGCAGATTACTTCAAACACAAAGATGATGCCTTTAACCCATGGACAGAAATGTTTGAATGAGAATTACCTTTTACCAAGAAGTACAAGTCGGCCTGTAGAGGACTTGTGTGAGAAGAATGACTCAAGTCAGTGACTATGATCTTATAGGTACCTCTTACACGCCCAAAGCCCATCACAACACTATGTTATCAACAATGTTTAATACATTAGAGCTGCAAGCAGGGCTCCTGGAGAACGACTCTGAATGAAAAGAAGTTAAAATTGTATGACCTCGGACACACAGAGCTGGTTGCAACTCACCCTTCCCAGTTCTTTGTCTTCGAGGGCCAGGACGCCAGTGCTCTCTGTGAAGAGCTTCACTTTGACCACGGGCCTGGGATGGGTGGTGGTGAAATCTCCTTGAGTTCCCCATCTGCAAAGAAGAAAAACAATTCCCTTTGAAACGCAGCACTGTTTTTCCCCCAGATAAATGTGCCTCCTCAGAAGACAGATTAGCGATACAAATCTTTGGTGGCTCCATGAGATTTTTATCTTTGCTTCTTAGTCTGACAGATGGCTCAATCAAGAAGGAAAATAATAAGCTTCACAGCTTGTAATAATTATTCAGCCGTTCCGAAAATTAGTACACTACAATACAAAACTGGTGTGTGATAAGAATTTAGCTTAAGGTAAAGCAGAGCAGATGCAACTATTAAAATCTATTCTTTGGTTAATTCAAATATAAATACAACACAATTTTTTATGTACTAGAGGCCTGGTGCACAAAATTCGTGCACTTGGGGGGGAGGGGTTCCCCAGCCTGGCCTGTGCCCTCTCACAGTGCGGGAGCCCCATAATCAATCGTCCCAAAGATGTAGGCACTGCCCACCCACCCGGGACTTCTCGATGGATTGCCCCAAAGAGGTAGGCCAGAGCCAGGGGTCCCACCTCTGCACCGCACGGAGCATCAAGCCCTCGCCCACCCATGCACACCTCACAGTGCACGCAGCCTCCTGGTGATCGCTCGTTACAGCGTGAGGGTGCCACGACCACATAGGCTGTTATTCTATAGGATGGCGGGGGGCGGGGGGATACTAAGGGTTTGTTCAGGTAAGAGGCTGTTTCCCAGAAAAATGTTTTTGCATACTGAGGATTTTACCCCATCTCTTCTTGAGAAGTCTTTACTAGATATTTTATTTATATTTTAAAAAGTGAAGTTAATTATCTCAAGCCTATTACTTTACCTGATTTTTTTAAAGCTCTGGTCAAAGAGAAAGAAATAAGGATCACAAAAATGAGTGTTTTTCTGTTAATTTCCCAGTACAGTTTCCTAAGAATGGGATACTAGTAAGTCTGCCAACAGCTGGCTTTTCAAATCATCATCATAAAAAAACATGTTTTCTTGGCTTATCTTTTAATTAATAGCATTTCATCTTTACCACACACCAATCATTCTAGTATATTTGCCCACTTAACTGGCACATGGCTGATATTTAAAAATATTATCAGTAACTCTCAGAGATCACAGGCATGAGATTCGGTACAGCATGAAGAAAATGCTATTGAGAAAAAATATACATAAGAGAAAGAAAAAGTGAGATTTAATGAAGTAAAACTTTCTGTTAAGACACCTAATAAAAGTATCAATTGTGTTGTTTATATGGTTTAAAAAAACAAATAATTTAGCATTTTTATGGAACTATCTAAATTTATTTTATAAACCTTATTCAGAAAGCTAGAGAAACTCAGAAAAATGAGAAGTATAATAAAACTTTAACAAATAATTGCGATGACTTCCTCTCTAATGCAGTTATATCACAATATGTGTACAGTAAACCCGAGGCCACTTCAACAACTGAAGAAACTAGCATCCAGATACAGTTTGAGGTTTTGAAACTAGCGTCAGACGCCAGAGGAAAGAGAGAGATTCAATTAGGATGGGAAAGCAGCTTAATTTCCACTTTAGACTTCTAGAAAGGAGTTAGCAAAGATTCTTTTGCCGTTTCATAGAATTAAGATGGTCTGAGAAAAGTAGAGCCAAATAGGAGTAAAAATAAATTTCTCCATTAGTTCTTCTTGCTTTGGTATCATGTGGTGAAACTATATATATATATTTCCCCCCGCCAAAAAAAAAGTGTGTGTGTGCCTGCGCGCATGCATTTTTCTGTGAGTACTTGAGGGGGCAAATGTATTCTCCATTGTGAGTACAATGTTGTTTGTATGGCCGGCCATAAGATCAGGCTTGTTAACTCTGCTGTTTATATCTCTACTTTATCCTTACTGATTTTTGGTGTCCTTTATATAGCAAGGTAGAACTATTACAATCTCCCATCAAGAGAGATTTTGTTAATTTCCCTTTATATTTTTTCAACTTTTGTTGTCTATTTGGTAATGTAAAAATGTTCAATAGCAGCCATGTTCTTTGCATATGAACTGTTTCCCTTTTCCAATCCCAGGGCTATAGTTATTTTTCAATAACTGGACCTGTGTAAAATTAAAGAACTAACACTATGCTCGGAAGGGTGAAATTAGAGTCATATGCCAGAGTTACAGACCAGCTTACAGAAGTCACACAAATAACCTGATCAACACATTGCAAATATGGACAGTAATTAATTAGAAAACAAAGAGTTGGCTAAAATTTGCAGGAAGTCATCAGCAATGTGAAACCTGGAAGGGAATCCAGGATATCCATTCCCCAAACCAATATGCCAATGAAAGCAGGAAACAGGTGCATGTCACAGGACCCAGTAGGTATTCCATAACAGTCTTACCTACAAGGTCTGGAACCAATGAGTCAAGAGCATGCAATACTAATGGCCAGCTCCTGTGGGGAAGGCCTCAGTCACGTGCTTTCATACGGGGAGGCGTTAGGTACAAGGTACTGGCAGATCCTAGCTGAACAGACTAAGCTTTACTGACATTTGACAAAAATGTGCAGTTTTAAAGGGGCACATAAATATAAATATAGTGGCAATTAATAGTCTTTGTAAACATTCCAGGCTACAAACTTAAACTGACACCACATCGACAGTTTCTCCTATGAAAAAGAAAAGTTAAAATGTATAGCTATAAAATGCTTGCGAATTCTATAATGAATGAGTTAAAAAGCCAAAGTCCTTCTCCCTCCACGGCCACCCCCCCCCCCCCCAGTGAATTCTATAATGAATGAGTGAAAAAGCCAAAGCCCTTCTCCCTCCACCCGCCCCCTCCAAAAAGGCAAGAAGATAACAGGTCTATCTTCAATATCCGCCACCATCTTTCCGTGTTTTCTACTTAATTGACATGTTTAAACACTTTTAGGAATTCATAGCAGCAATTATCTTCCTACTCTTTTCTCTGTATTATGTGATAAAAGAATACATTACCCTTGCTGTCAATTTTCTTTGACTCAAAATACAGCGCCTTTCTCTAGTTCTATTTATGTATTATTGATGAGGGTTCAGACTTCCACTCTAAATCTTCAGATGAATAAAATATCTACAAAGTACCCTGATGAGGACAGCAGGACTTCCTGGCTATGACAACACAGGGTAGTTCATATGCCAACTGAAACAACTGATGCTAATTTTGTGTTGGATTACATAAAGGATGCTGGACATATATATCAGGAGCCAAAACGTATGTGCATGTCTATTGATCCAGTAAGACCATATCTAGGAATCTGTCCTAACAAAATAATTCTGAGTATTGAAAAGATGGTAAGGTAAGCAGGAACATATTCACTGTAGCATTGTGTATAACAGCAAAAGCAAGCAACTAACAGTAAGGGAATGATTATGTAAATTATGTGGCATACAATGGAATATTTTGCTGCTACTTATAATGATGGCTATAAAGGTGATGTGAAACCATATGTGATGTAACATGAAAAAAAAACAACACAATAAAGAGGGCACAAAGCTGCATGTGGACCTTTTATTCTTTCAAAAAAAGCTATTAACCTCATTGTGGGCCAGCCATCACTATTCTAGAGCCAGCAACCACAGTCTCTATCATCTTGGAATGTATATTCTAATACAAGATTAGAGATGAGAGTTTCATTATTATACACAGTAACATATACCTCCCACCCTGGCCTTGCATTCTATTTTGTTCCTATTAGCAGTTTATTTTCTCTCATCATTGCTCCTTCCCCCACATCACACATCATAAATAGGCTTCATTTCCCTCATTCTTTTTTTTTTTTTTTAAATATATTTTATTGATTTTTCACAGAGAGGAAGGGAGAGAGATAGAGAGCCAGAAACTTCGATGAGAGAGAAACATCGACCAGCTGCCTCCTGCACATCTCCCACCGGGGATGTGCCCGCAACCCAAGCACATGCCCCTGGCCGGAATCGAACCTGGGACCCCTCAGTCTGCAGGCCGACGCTCTATCCACTGAGCCAAACCGGTCTTGGCCGTTTCCCTCATTCTTAACAGCTGGATACTTCCCAGGTCTCTCAGAATATGCAGAGAACTAGGTTTATTGCAACCTGAAAGGATTTTCAAAAATTCCTAGCATATTTGTTTGAAAATATGTTGAAAATCATGCACAGTAAAAAAGTTATGTCAAAAAACATTCAAATCCCTTCTCAAAATTCTTCTTGTGAACATATAATGTATCCATGACTACAGAAGCGAAAACAGAAAAAAAACCATGCTCAACCTACATTCCTTATCTGTGACCAGCTCTGGAAATTAAATAAGACATACATTATTTCATCCATCTCTATACCCTTTTATCCACCCAAGTGTGTGACCAGCATCGGGAAAGGATGGGTATTTTAAAAAATCAAGATGACGGATCCTGCACTAAATGCGCCCAGACTGTGGGGAAGACAGTAATGTAAGTCCATAAATATACATAATAAATGATATACAGAATTGAAGAGGATTCTAAATTGCAGTTCTTAATTACTTCTGAGATGGGGAACTTTTTGTTTACTAGTCATCTGCATTTCTCTTATGACTTGCCTTTTTATTACCATTGTCGATTTATCTATTAGACTTTCTTTTAATCGGTGATTTAAGAGAACTCATTATAAGGAGAAGACATTTACTGTTTCCGATACATCTGATAAATACTGTCTCACCTGGTTATTTTCTAGTTAACTCTTGCTTATGGCTTTTGAAAATGCATAGTTTAAAAATATTAGGTAGCACAGTTCTATCAATTTGATTTAGAGTATCTGATTTACATCTTCAAGAGTCTCTCCTTAACTAAAACTTATATGAATATTAACGGGTATTTCTTACACATTCCCATAGTTTGGAGCAGGGGTCCTCAAACTTTTTAAACAGGGGGCCAGTTCACTGTCCCTCAGACCGTTGGACGGCCGGACTATAGTTTAAAAAAAAAAAACTACGAACAAATTCCTATGCACACTGCACATATCTTATTTTGAAGTAAAAAAACAAAATGGGAACAAATACAATATTTGTATTTGCATGTGGCCCGCGGGCAGTAGTTTGAGGACCCCTGGTTTAGAGCTTCGAGTTTTCTGAAAGTTAACAAATTGCAGACGGATCACGAGAATTTGCATGTTTTCATATTACACAGTGTTTTGCAAAGTATCATACTTTAAAAAGATATTAGCTTGTAAGAACATGTAATAAATAACTTCAAAATGCAATGAGTATTTAATTTTAAAGCGTGTCTTAACATTTATGTAAAACGTTTTTTGTACTCGTTCAATAGAAACTTATCCGGCCACTGGGTAAACCTAGCAATAAAACTAACGGTCTGCAATGTGTTAATAGTGATATTAAATGGCAGTTTCATTTAATTCTTCATCTATACCAGCAGTTCTCAACTTGTGGGTCGTGACGTGACCCCTTTGGGGTTGAACGACCCTTTCATAGGGATCGCCTAATACATCCTGCATATCAGATATTTACATTATGATTCATAACAGTAGCAAAATTACAGTTATGAAGTAGCAACGAAAATAATTTTTTTTTGTTTTGCCGGGGCGGGGGTGGGGGGGAGAGGAGGGGAAAGGTGTGGCATGCTCCTGGGAGGGAGAGCACCACAACGAAAATAATGTTATGGTTGGGGGGCACCACAACATGAGGAACTGTATTAAAGGGTCGCAGCATTAGAAAGGTTGAGATTGGTAGATTCTATACCAATCTTATGTGGTTTAGAAGTTAAATGTATTTATAAGATTATCTTACAAACCTGGGTTTGGTTTTGAATTTGCTGTCCTAAAGATTTATCTCCTGAGCTGTGCTATACTGTTTGAATTATTATAGTATTATTAGAAAACAAAGGAAATAGTTATTTTATTTTGAATTTATTATATGCATTTTTAAAAAAAAAACATATATTTTTATTGATTTCAGAGAGGGAAGGAGGAGAAATAGAAACATCTACACTAATAAAAGAGAAACATGGTAATTGGCGTATGACCACTACCCTTCCCATTGGCTAATCCCCGTCACTCACAGAGTAGGGCCGAGATATGCAAATTAACTGGCAGCCAAGATGGCGGCCGGCAGCCAGGCAGCTGATGCGAACAGGGAGGCTTGCTTGCTTCAGTGACGGAGAACTCCAACGTTCCCCGCCTGACTTGCTGGCCTCTCAACTGCAACTCTCAGCAACTATGTTGCAAATAAAGAAGCTAAAAAAAACCCAGAAACCTGCTTTACTCAGCGAAGCTTCAACCAGCCGGACCGCAACATTGTATCAAATACAGATGGTAAACAAAGGCCAGAAACCTGTTTTCAGCAGCCGAGGCCTCAGAGCTAAAGCTGGCCCAGAATAAAAAAAAAAGAAAAGAAAAAAAGGAGTGGTTGGGAGCTTCAGTCCCAGCCTGAAAACAGCCCTCAGCCCCTCAGCCAGACTGGCCATGCACCCCAGTGGGGACCCCCACACTGAAGGGTGTGTGACCAGCTGCAAACAGCTACCATCCCCTCACCCAGACTGGCCAGGAACCCCAGTGGGGACCCCCACCCTGATCCAGGACACCCTTCAGGGCAAACCAGCCAGCCCCACCCATGCACCAGGCCTCTGTCCTATATAGTAAAAGGGTAATATGCCTCCCAGAACTGGGATCAGCGGAGCCGCGAGGCCTCCCGGCACTGGGATTAGCGTGACAGGGAGCAGCGCCCAAACCCCCTGATCGCCCTGCAGCTCTGTGTGTGACAGGGGGCGGCGCCCCAACACCCCCGCCCCCCACAGGCCCTGCTCTGTGTGTGACGGGGTAGAGCCATAACCTCCCCATCTGCCCTGCCCTGAGTGTGACAGTGGCAGCGCCCCAACCCCCTGATCCGCCCTGCCCTGAGTGTGACGGGGGGCGGTGCCCCAACTCCCCTATCGGCCCTACTCTGTGAGTGACAGGGGGGAGCTCCTCAACCCCCTGATGAGCCCTGCTCTGTGCATGACAGGGGGCGGCGCCCCAACTCCCCAATCGGCCCTGCTCTGAGCCCAACCAGGGGCTGCACCTAGGGATTGGGCCTGCCCTCTGCCACCCGGGGAAGCAGGCCTAAGCCAGCAGGTCGTTATCTCCCGAGGGGTCCCAGACTGCTAGAGGGCACAGGCCGTTCTGAGGGACCCCCCCCCTCTTTCCCCCAAGTGCACAAATTTTTGTGCACCGGGCCTCTAGTCAATGATAAGAGAGAATCAATGATTGGCTGCCTCCTGCATGCCCACACTGAGGACTGAATCTGTAACCTGGGCAGGTGCCCTGACTGGGAATCGAATCATGACCTCCTAGTTCATAGGTCAACGTTCAGTTGACTGGGCTGAACTTACTTATATTTCTATTCAAGAAAAAGTGAGATCTCTCTATTTATGAGAATCTGTTCTAACATTCTTTGGTTAGGTCTTAAACTTTTTTCTTCTTCTAGGTAGGTCCTACACCAGTGATGGCGAACCTCTGACACGCAAACTCATTTTTTTGGTTGATTTTTCTTTGTTAAATAGCATTTAAATATATAAAATAAATATCAAAAATATAAATCCTTGTTTTACTATGGTTGCAAATATCAAAAAATTTCTATATGTGACACGGCACCAGTCTGTGTTAATTTCATTTTATAGTATTTTATATTTGGGAATTCTAAGTAATGTATCCTTTATATTGTCTGACTATTACTGGTATGCAAGTAAGTTATATGCTCTCTTCTTTTGTCATATGATAGTTTTGCCTTATTTCCAATTTAGTAATTGCTTTTTTAAATGCTTTCTTCACCAAATTACCATAATTCTATTACAAAGATGGAGTTACTAAAATAATCAAATAACAATGACATATAATTCAAAATACATCACTCATTTTGTAACAGAAAACATGATATAAGGAGATCTAACTATAGGGGCAGAAATAAAAGTCTTTGAAGAATTACACATAATACAAAAATTAAGAATAGAGCTATCATATGACCCAGCATTCCCTCTCCTAAGTATATACCTGAAAACTCGGAAACATGTACTCGCAAAGATATATGCACCCCTATGTTCCCTGCAGCATTATTTACGGTGGCCAAAACATGAAAATAACCAAAGTGTCTCACTATAGAGGATGGATAAAGAAGATGTGGTCCATATACACAATGGAATAGTACTCAGCCATAAGAAAGGATGGAACACTACCATTTGCAACAACATGGATGGACCTTGAGAGCATTATGCTAAGTGAAATAAGTCAGTCAGGAAAAGCTAAGAACCCTATGATTTCACTCATATGTGGGATATAAAACTGAAACTTATGGGCACAAACAGCAATGTGGTGGGTGCCAGAGGGAAGGGGGAGGTTGAAAGGGGGCCTAATATAAGGCGACAGGAGAAGATTTGACTTGGGATGATGGGCACACAGTGCAATATACAGATCTTGTAATACAGAAACCCACACCTGAAACCGGTATGATCATATTAACCAATGTCACTCCAATAAATATAATTTAAAATTTTTTTAAATAAAAGAATTACCTATAATTAAGACTTTTGATGCTGTAATTATTTTAACAAACAATCCAACTACAGATAAATTATTTTCATAATTTAGGCATTTTAAGGACTAACATGATAAAACATTCCCCCAAAATATGTGCCTCAATGAAAGCTTTGGTTCATAACTTAAATATCCAAAGCACCAGGGATTTGGTGGCACTGATTTTGTTATTCTCTTGGGAAAGTAAAAAATCTTTCCAAGTTTTCTGCAATCGATTTCAAATATGTCCAAGTCCTCTCTCTGCTGTCCTATAAAGGAAATGCCCAAGAAAATGAGTTGGATTCACCCAATTCAAGGTAAACAGTCAGAACTGTTTTGAGTTATCTTGAATTACTCGTGTTTGCTGACAAATTCGATGGGCACGCTTCACTAGCTCTTTAAGAGGGATTAAGAGATGAGTGCCTTCTTGGGAACTGGATGCCAGGGGACTTGACTGGCTGACTGAGGGCACACGGCTGTGTCCCTGCTGATGCAGCTACCTTGATGCAGGTGAGCTTTAATATGTTTTAGTTACCTAAAGAAAGCTGTACCCCTTCCCTGTCTCTGTTGGTCTGCTATCAGTCATTGTCCTGCTCATGATGGCCATGAATCCTCCACAACCATTCTGAAACAATTTGCATGTAAAACAGGTATATTCATAGGACTTGTAAGATATACCAAGTAACTATAAGACCTCACTATTTTGCATATACAGGGCTATCACTTTTTAATTGAATAACAATTGGGGATTAAATTTAAAAAGAATTACTAACAGCCTGATTATTATATAAAAGGAGATTAAAAATAAAACACTGAAAGCACTTTAAAAGCAATGTTAACCATTGTAAAAATGTTTTTACTTATTTATTTTAAATTTATCTTTATTGTTGAAAGCATTACAATGTCCTCCTTTTTTTTCCCCACTGACCCCCTCCACCCTGCACCAGTCCCTTCCAGGCCTTCACCACACTACTGTCTGTGTCCATGGCCTATACATATATGCATCTAAGTTCCCAGGTTAATCTCTCCCCACCCTCCCTACCCCCATTGCTATCATCATTAAAAATATCTTTAAATATAGCATTTCTGATTAATATGAGCAATTAAGATAGTCGTAAGCTTTTTCTAAGTAGAAGACACTTTTGGAAGAGCAGCTTTTGATATTTGAAAAGTTCAAGGTTTCTAAGTCATTTCCTAAGGCCAAGCTCATAAAAGTTTTATCCAATACTGACAGACTTAGGCCAAAGATTAAGGGAATGTTGAAGAAAACTACAATTTTAATGGGAATGTAGATGGCTGGTGACACATCATTTACTATGGTCAAAACTACAAGAGGTGGAGGGACCTAACTGAAAAACTCAAATATCTGATTCCAAAAGGATGCTGAAAATTCAGGTCTATACTTTTACTAAAAGGCTGCAAATGAAGATACAGATTTGAGCGTTATTAACATAGAGACAGCAGGAGTAGCAGCAACAAGAATGTATGAGCTTATGAGGGTGACTACTGAAACTCCATGATAGTAGAGATTTGTATCTTCTAAGTCCAGCCTATATGTGTATAGTATATATTCTTGTGTGTGTGCATCCAATGCATATTTAATATTTATTTTAAATTAATGGGATATTCAAATTGTCCTATAACACATTTTTATATAACATCATATATTGTTCCTCTTTATTTATTAGTACATGGATGTGCATAATTTTTTCTACGACTGTATGCCTAATTTAGTTTACCACTCTTCTGCTGATGGACCTGTAGGTTGTTTTCAATTATAACTAGTACAAAAAATGCTGCAGAAGATATCCTTCTGTTTAAGAAATAGTTTTGCATAAATACTGAGGAAAAGAAAAGAACAAGGGCAGAACTCTAAGATAGCCCAAGATTTTAAACTGTTCTGAAATGTGAAAGGTTATCCTAAGTAATTAAAAAGGCTGATTTATAAGAAATTTTCCTATGTAAAAAAAAAATTACCACAAAGAGCCGTTATAATCAAAAGTTCAAATTTTAAAATTCATTACAATACAAAATCCAAGGTTTGCTAGAATTTCAAGATTTTACTATGAACAAACATCCTTCTACCTCAATTTTAGTAATCTGTAGAAGAGATTTAAACTTTAAAAATATATATATTGAATATATTAATAAAATTTCTATATATTTATTTATATCGATGAGAGAGAAACATCGATCAGCTGCCTCCTGCACATCTCCTACTGGGGATGTGCCCGCAACCCAGGTACATGCCCTTGACCGGAATCGAACCCAGGACCTTTCAGTCTGCAGGCTGACGCTCTGTCCACTGAGCCATACCGGTTTTGGCGAAATTTCTATATATTTAATTAAATTAGTTTAATTTGTGTGATCAATAGTGTTGATGAAAATTGCCTTACTTGTTGCCATTCTTACTGTTGACATACTTTAAAAGAATTTGAAATTTCAATTTGTGGTATATAAACTGAATCACACAGAGGTTAATAATACACCATAGGCAATATAGCTATAACAATGAGTTAAATTATGGCTGATTTTCTAGGTCATGAGGATAACTTTTATACAATCAATTACATTGTTATTTATGACACCAAAGTACATATTATACTCTATGCTTTCAACAAAACCGAAGGACTTACTCTACATAGTTATACAGGGTGGGGCAAAAGTTGGTTTACAATATGTTCATATGTAAAATAATATAAAAATTATAAATACAAGAATAAACTGTCTAATGAAATCACAACTGTAACCCCATCTATAATAATAAAAGTGTAATATGCAAATCTACCAAACGGCCAAACAACGGAACAACTGTCAGGACAACCACGCTAGGACAACCACTGGTGCCAGGCCAGCCAAGGTGGGTGCAATGCAACTAGTCAGGGGCCTGGCCATCACCCCATGATTGCCCCGCAGAGGGAGGTTTAGACCATCGGCCAGCAGGCGATCATTCTGGGGGGCTCCATGATTGCCCCAAAGAGGGTGGCCCAGGCCATTGACCAGCAGGCTGCGATGGGTAGGCAGGGCCTAACTCTTTGGGACAATCAATCACCTCACAGAGGGAGGCCCAGGCTACCTGGCTGGCAGCACTGCAGTGGGTGGGCGGGACTTCCCTCTGAGGAGCATTGATCACAGGACTCCCTGACTGTGAGAGGGCGCAGGACAGGCTGAGGGATACCCACCCCCCCAGAGTGCATGAATTTTGTACACTGGGCCTCTAGTGTGTGTGTGTGTGTGTGTGTGTGTGTAATCTCAAAGATAACAAACTTAATAAAATTAATGACATAGCAGTTTCATATAAAGATGTGTGAGGAAAAACACATCAAACTGTTTTTAGAAAAAGGGAAGAAAAAAATTAAAAACAGTATCTGAGCCTTTGCCTACAATCAGTACAGTGGTGGTAAGACAGGGCTAACAAGTTCAGACAGTTTCAAGTCTCAAATACCAATTCTCCAACCATAAAATTATTTTCGTTGCTACTTCATAACTGTCATGTTGCTACTGTTATGAATCGTAATGTAAATATCTGATATGCAGGATGGTCTTAGGCGACCCCTGTGAAAGGGTCGTTCGACCGCCAAAGGGGTCGCGACCCACAGGTTGAGAACTACTAATAAGCAAAGATAATACCTTCCTGAAAAAAATGAGTTATGAACATTAAAGTTTTAATGTTTCATAAAATGGTGACATTATAATCTAGACAGTATTAGAAACTACAATGGACATCAACTAATAGCAAAACACAACAAAGGAGAAGAAAAGAGAGAATGGAAGACAAAGAGGAGGGAGGGAAGGACCGAGAGGAAGCGGAGAAACAGAGAGGGCGGACATGGAGGGGGGAAGAAGGGAGGATTAGTAAACGACCAAACTAGGAGAGGGCAAGACATTCCTAAGCTTAGCATGACTCTGAACGTCAAATGTATTTTTGCATGTTATCTTTAACCTTCCTTTAAAAATAATTTAAAGCCCAAAATGCTGACATGATACATTTTTAATAGAAAAACTAGAAAATATCCTTTAAAGTAACGAAGTTCTGTCACCCTAAACTTTGAGGAAGACCTTTCAAAAACACCACATTAAACTTTTCATTACAAAGTGAAGACAATACACAGTCATCTGTTTCTTCAAACAGATGAAGAAATCCCGGTATGACATCTTGCACTTTAAGGCAGAAAAATATTTCCAGTGGGTTAAGGATCACTTTCGTCATAAGAGAAAAATCCCATGGGCTGCACCTTCATGCTCTCCCTTGTCATCTCTCGAATGTTACCCTTTCCCTTGGAAAAGACAGATCCCATTTTGTTTCTCTAAACCTCAAGAACAACAGGATAAAATTGTCCTCTGAAGTTCGTATCCCATTTGTAAAGTATTCATGCTATTAAACTTCTATATCCAGAGTACAGAGATCATATTATACTGGTAATGTTTTCTTCTGGGAAAGTGTAGCAAGCATGTTAGCACAAAATCAGGTTTCAGAAAAGACAGAAGATAACAATCTCTTGCAAGTGTTTTCCTTTCTTTCGCTTACAGCAAGATAGTTCAAAGACATTCGCTGGAAGCATCTAATTTTAAAGAGAACCATTTGTCACATCTTGCATTACAATTCTACTTGGACAAGACAGTGCAAAAAATGTGTAACTTTTCATAACACGAAAACCAAGACTTTTAAGAACTTAAATATAGGAAGACAGGATAAGTAATTGCTATATAAGATGACTTAATGTAACTAAAATGCATAAATTTTGTATAACACAAATCCCTAGAAAGAGGTTTAAATAATAAACTGCAATATTGCATAAATGAGCACAATTACCCTGCATAAACCAACAATTAAATCATCCATAGAAATGTACCAATATATGTTCATACTGTTGTCAGACCCTCAACTTGGAGGGTTATGTGAGAACATTAGCCTGGTTTGTTTCTGTTTTATGACCTAAAGTAAAAGGTACATGTGTTGTATAAGCTGGAAAATAAAACTTTAAAATATAGGGATTCAAATGATTAGGTTATAATGATCACTAGTCAGCACAGCATGTTGTCATTAGTGCGTTGGCGTGTCCATCAGGTACTACCACATACTTGCTTTTCCTGATCTTCCAACAGCTGATCTCTAATTTGATAGAACTTAAAGTGGGTTAATGTTCTTTGGGGCCAGACATATGAGTGTGAAAATGTTTTGCTTCTTAATTTGAAGGCCCTAGAATTGCCAACGTGCGATAATGTCAGAGCATCCTATTCTTTTATTTATTTTTTTATCGATTTCAGAGAGAAAGGGGAAAGGGAGAGAGAGAAACATCAATGATGAGAGAGAATCATCGACGGGCTGCCTCCTGCACGCCCCACACTGAGGATTGAGCCCACAACCCGCGCACATGCCCTGACCAGGAATCAAACTGTGGCCTCCTGGTTCATACGTCGACGCTCAACCTACTGCCACGACTCTTGGGCCAGGGCATCCTATTCTTAATGGCTTACAATAAATAATAATAATAATAATAATAATAATAATAATAATAAAGCAAATGCTCCTCAGCTGTTTCCTGCTGCTCAGAAGGAGAAAGCCTCTGGGTCCTGCCTCAGAGAAGCTGAATCACCCACACAGGCTTCTTTCATTTCTCCTAGGAATCCTTCCCCTGGGGCCTCCTGCAGATAAAACAACATTTTATTTCCTTTCGTAAATAATATTTTTGAGACAAACTAAAAAAGGCTTTCCAACTGCACACAAGTTAGTTTGGCACAAGAGAAGTTCCTGCATCACACAGATATCCCTGATTCCAGAAAGGGTTGAATTGCATGAGACGCTTCCTGAGGAGGTTGAAAAGACGGCCAGAGCAGCACACCTTCAACGGGGCACGACGCATGGCGCCGAGACCAGCAGATGCTCAAGTGCACAAAGGACGGTGGGGGCCCGAAACCTGCCCCAGGGGCAGCTCGTGGAGTAACTGCCTAGTGGCGACACTGTCCCAGCAGCCTGAGGAGGAAGCTGTCAACAGTGAGGTCTGGTAACCTTCACAGGCTAAACAGTGACCACTGCACTAGCTTTTTCCTGGTCCTAGGAGACCCTCCCCATGTTACCCAGGAACAGAAATCCCCACTTGAGAATTGCTAATGGCCAGCAACTACATAAATGTGAGATGCCTTGGAACACAAATGCAACACACATGTTTTTTTAAAATTAGGCACACTTAAATTCATTTATTGGGGAAAAAATGTTGAGGCTCATGAGAGAATGGAGACCCTGCCAACGTTTGAAAGGAGTGGAAATCGTAGCTGTGACCTGTGTTTCTCCAACACTAACCTAGCTGGCCCTTGAGGAACAATTAAATAATGACACTTTCAATAATTCTTGTCCTCACTTGTGCAATCTTTAGAATGCTATTTAATAAGCATCTGAAATGTGCCCACCGTGAGGATGAATGTTGAAAATATGAAGATGAAGGGAAAATGACTCTGGCCTCCAGAGATTCAGGCTTATGGGAAAGGGACAAATTGGAACTACAAACAAACACAGCATTGAGAAAAGCTACCCAGTGGCCTTCATTTGAAGATCCAAGTCTACTACATGACATTTCTACGTTTATTATATGTCTTAGCAATTACAGCCATGTCCCTCATGGCAGCCATCACTGTGCTCCTGACATAACAGGCACACATACAGATCCAAGAGAGAAGTGTGTGTGGAGAAAGAATGTGGACTATGGACTGTGGAGTCTAAGAAGACCACCGGGTTTGAATACTCGTTTCTCCACTCAGTAACTATGCCAACTTGGTTCAACCTTTTGAAGATCCATTTTCTTATCTAGACTATAGGCATGTTAGTAAAAGTCTTGTCTGACATAAGTAGTAGGAATACATGAAATCCACAAGAAAATATCTATCACAATGTCTGGGAAATCAGAAGGCGTGCAAATGAATGGTTCTCACTTCAGTACCCAATTTTCATGATTTCAGGACATAAATGACTGAGTCCTGAATGTTTTCCCACATGAGCTTCTCTGAAAGGAAAGGGGCCATGTGGGCGGTCTTACATTCTCTTTTCTGTGGAAAGAAGCACCATATATAAAATATATGATAGATGATGGGTTTTATCCATATTTCTAGTTGCTAATGCAGCTTTTCTTTATAGTTCTTTGACTTTTGGGAGTCTGTCAGCCCTGAATTAGCTCCAGAAAACATTATTAAATCGTTATAGGTTCTGTTTGGAAAGAATTCTGCAACAACAAAAATATAATTTCTTATAGTACTTTGTAGTGTACCAAGCTGGTGCTTATCTTGGTTAGTCTAAGAACTTGGTAGTGGAGGTGGAGTATTAGTTGCCGAGATGTTGGTGGGAAGTCCAGTCTAGAGATGAGTTTAGCTGTCTTAAGAGTCAAGACTCTACCTGGCATCATTCCCACCCGCTCCCATTGTATTTGGTACCTGCAGAGGGAGTCTATCAGTATTTTTGCTTTGTTTTCTTATCCCCCACTTCATTCACTCTGTCCTTGAACTACCATGGTTACCAGTAAAGTTGTATTTGTAAAATAATAAAATATAAAGAATGGCTGCATAGGTGAATTGACTAGATTGACCATAGCCAAGAAACAGGCCAAATCAAATGGCCGAGATGTGGTGATATACGCAGAGCATATGGCTTTGGAAGGACCAGGCAGACAAGCAGATTGGGTGTAACCCCAAAAAGTCGGCTAAGGATGGGGAAATTAGGTGATAAACCAGGAAAAAGTACAGGAGAAGCAGGCGAAGGTAACCTGAGAAGGAGCCTTAGGAAGGCTGTAGTACTCTGATCCAGCTACAGAGCTGGAGCAAAATCATCATGAACGCTTGGCCTCCTGCCATGATGGGAGAAGAAAACACTGCTGTTTTACACATGAGGATATGCTGTCCAAGATCAACCTGGATAACTGAAAAAAGGGTCTGTCTATTGCAATCACTTTAACAGCTATCTGAACCTGGATGCCTATTTCTTTGTATTCTATCACAGGGTGGGCCATTGTAAAAGTTTCTTTGAGAATGAATAA
>NW_006296406.1:413471-414792 GCF_000327345.1 Myotis davidii
TAATACTACATACAATATGAATTACTTACTATTATAATAATACAGAATAAATGGTATCTGTCTCCTTTCTAAAAGTGAGTGATTATATCCTACTGTGAAATTCTTACTCATCCATGCCATATGGGTAAATATTCCTAAATCAGATTATCAATTTGTAATATATCTTAACTGACATTTACAGTGGTGTTATAAAACTGTGTACAATTTTGATAAAGTTATAATAATGTTTGATCGGTTTTAAGAAAAGTATAATTATAAAATGGATGTATGCTTTCTGTCCAGGCCATCACAAGCTACATGATGGACAGAAAACGAAGCAGAGCACCACAAGCAGTAGCTCAGGAAAGGAACCGTCTCTTTCTAAACAGAAAGAGCAGCCCTGTGGAGTCAAAGCAACAAAGCCAAGCTCAGCTTGCTATAAATAAGCTTTCTCTTTCTGAAGATCCCACCGACTGAGGGAAAACAGCAAAGGTCACTGACTAGGTTGGGGATCTTCTCTGAAAAATTAAGCCAGGAAACATTCACAGATATGTCCAAGAAATAATTAATGATAAAATTTTAATGCAATCACCCATCTGATCATGGGGGAAACAGGTCCATCTGTCAGTAAATCTCATCACAAAAGTGACCATGCACATTAGGCCACAGACCTCCTTTGGCCCTCCCAGAAATAGTTACTTTTGCCATTTTTATGAGTTTGCAGCAGAAATCAAGACCCTTACTCTAAGCCTTTTATATTTCAACTAGTGTTTTGGTGCACGGATTCATGCACATTGAAAGGAAATTAGAAGACATATTTTAATATCACTATTTGCTTTCTCTCTAATAGAAGTGTCAACCAAATTCATTCTAATAGAAGTGTCAGCCAAATTCACGATCAACAATGACAGATCAAAACACATGCATGTGACTGCTGCCAGTGAGAGCTTTATATGTATCATGCAATCGCAAGTCAACTTAGCCTTCTACACTAATAAAAGAGAAACATGCAAATTGGTGTCACTCTGCTACGCCTACCAGCCAATCAGGATGAGTATGCAAATTAACCCAACAAAGACGATGGTTAATTTGCATATGCAAACACTGAAGACTTAAGAGGCTTGGCTTCTCTACTGCAGCTAGAGCGAAGGCCTAGTTCCCAGAGGAAAATCAGTGCTGGAGGCCAGGGGAAGGAAGGCCTATTGCACGAATCTCTTTGTGCAACCGGCCTCTAGTTTATATATATAGATAAACTTGCTTACTTAGACCTGCTTTCTGATGTAACTAAACTTTTTCCAGCCCAGTGAAGCACCCCAACTTCTCTTTCAGGTAATTGTCAGCA
>NW_006296406.1:415323-417798 GCF_000327345.1 Myotis davidii
TGGTGATCATTGCGCGTCATAGCTACCAGTTGGAGGGAAGGACAGACACTTAGCCATATAAAGAGAAAGAGAGAGAGAGAGACGGAGACTAGAGGCTCAGTGCATGAAATTCATGCACAGGGGAAGGGGGGCGAGGGGAGTGTCCTTAAGCCAGGCCTGAGCCCTCTCACAATCCGGGAAACCTCGGGTAGGGTCCCTATGCCTGGCTGGTGATCCGGGCCTATTGGGGCTTTCCTTTGGGGGGAGTGTCCCTCAGCCGGGCCTGAGCCCTCTCACAATCTGGGAAACTTTGGGTAGGGTTCCTAAGCCTGGCTGGCAATCAGGGCCTATCAGGGCTTATGTACGGCGTTGCCCCCCCTCCCCCCCACCAGACACCTCCCTCTGCGGGCGACAGGCATAGGGTGCAGTCACTTGTTTGGCCTGGGCCTCCCTCTGCAGGGCGATTGTGGGAACTCAGCTGCCGGCTGGCCCCGCTCCTGCCACTGCTTGCCATCTGTGCGGTGCTGCCTCCCCTCCCCCGCCACCGGACACCTCCCTCTGCGGGCGACAGGCATGGAGTGCGATCGCTCGGCTGGCCTGGGCCTCACCCTGCGGGGCTATCTCTGACCAGCCCCACCCACCACAGCACCGCCAGCCAGGTGGCCTTTGGTGCCAGTGCATGTCATAGCATAGTCACCTGGAAGGTTGTCTGGACCGTCGTTCAGCTGTTCGGTTGATTTGCATATTACACTTTTATTATTATAGATTTCCACTATAAGTAGGATGTGTGCTTAATTAAGTAGCTCAAATAAATACTAAAGTCCACCAAAATCTCTGCACCCGCCTTGGCTGGCTTGTTGCAGTGCATGTCATAGCGTGGTCATCAGGACAGTCGTTCAGCTGTTCCAGTCTATTTGCATATTATACTTTTATTATCATAGATTTCCACTATAAGAAGGATGTGTGCTTACTCAAGCAGCTCAAATAAATACTAAAGTCCACCAAAATCTTGCTATGATACAAATTTGTTTGGAACTGAACTTGGAATAACTCAGGTCTGTTTTGGTCCTGCTTAAAAAGGGTTTTATTTACTAAAGAACTGATGAATCCCTCCCCTAGAAGGTGGTTCTGTGGGCTTCACCCAGAATCCAGTATTAGCAAAGAGAGAACATGAGAATGGGGCAATCTGAACCACTATCCTATGTTAAAAAACAACAATTGAATATGAATGTTTTGAATTTTAGAGGAAATTGACAGGAAAAGTAGCTTAATGTTGATGTAAATGGTGAACTTTACTGATTTTATTTTAGCAGCAACACATGACACTATGGAACACAGTTTTTAAATGTTAAAGATGGTAAGTCAGGTTTTTACACCCACAAAATATTATTCATGGTAAATAAAGAGGTTCACTTTCTTTCCTAGACATCTCCCCTATTTAAATGTAAAGAAGTACAAAGTAAAAAAATGCAGAATACACCGTCTCTACCATTTTGGCAGAGCTATAGAAAATGTGTGATTTTGTACACACGCAAACATTAGCATTTTGAGGATTCTTATGAAAATTTGCCTAATTCAGTATCATCCAAATATTGCCATCTGCCAAAAAAGCTATACTATGGCAAGAGAAGTTAAACATTAGAACAGAGTGAGAATTTAACAAAATTGCTCCAGGTAAAACTTTGCTATTTTATAAACCAATAGATTTCAAACCTTTGCCAACCAAATCCATCTTGCATTTTATGTAATAAAGAAATCTGAGCCAGTATTATAAAAGTGTTACTTGTCTAAAAATTGACTAATTCTTCACTTTTATTTCTTTTGCCAAATTTATCATCACTGTGGTGGTGTTAATTCAAAGTCTTTCCTGAGAAGAAAAAAAATGTTTAAATAAGCTTGCCTCACCATCTTTCATAGCTCTCTTTAAATGATGCTATGTCAACATCTTTGCGGCAGCATTTCCAGAGGCTACAGTTTTAATTTGGAATGTGTGCAAGTGCAAGGGAAAAACAACCCTGATGCTTACATAAGACTACTTTTCTTAAAACAAAACGCAAGGAAAACTCTGCCATATCTACTAGGAAGCAGTGCTCCTGTACTTACAAGTCTCTTTAAACTTCACAGAGAGTCACTGCCACGGACACTTGGTTTCTGGATTCTAAAGAATTCTCACTCTGCAAATGCTACCCCAAAACAGCCAATACTTGTGAAGATTTAAGTGTCCACTTCCTTATAAAGACGAAGGCTTAGAAATTATGATTCCTAAAAACAATCAGCATGTGAATAATATTACTAATATTAGTGACAAAAATAAAATATATTGAGAAAAGTCACTATCATGAATATAATCATGTGTCTTAGTAGGAAGAAAATATATCACTTAGGTTGTTTGAGCAGAAATTTCTTAAACCTAATTAACAAACATTTAGCTAGATTGTTTAGGAGAAAGAGAGAAAAGACTCAAACAAAATCATAAGTGAAAAGGGAAATATTAAA
>NW_006296406.1:418776-427471 GCF_000327345.1 Myotis davidii
GAATAATTTTTAAAAAGCACTAATGAAGAAGAGAGTGCGCTAACATCAACCAGGGTTCAAAACCTTCAAGTTGAACTAGTCTTGGACCATTATTCCAATTTCCTGGGCAGAGAAAGGCCACAGGAAGCACCCTGCTCTCAGGGAGAGGCATGACAGAGCACAGCATTTTTGATGCCTACTGTGCTGGGACCTCCGTGTCCCCAAGGCTACTTAAATACACTGATTGACAGAAACACCCTTCTGTATGCCCTTCTCACCTCCAAGGTCCTGCAATGGTTTCCAAGATATTCAAGATAATTTCTACAAACTCTTCTAGATTTTCCTGTACCTGAAATAATCCTAATGAACAGGTTGTCCTGAATTTAGAATGATCCTTTCTTTTCCTGATCTGCAGGGCAACTGCAGTGGAGCCACAAGCTGCACTTCGATCCCACAGATCCAGTTCAGGTTGCAGCGCACGTCCTGCACATAATGCACTAACGCGGTGCCAGCATGGGAGGCAAGGCTGCAAAGTAACCACCAGCAACTGTGGGACCCTCTGCCTGCTGCATAGCATCAGTGACCCACTGACAGCTGGCTTTACCAGAGCAGACAGACATCTTCACTGATATCAACTGAGAAACAAAACCAATGTTGATAGTAAATATATGGCAACCAAGAATGTTGCCCTTTTATAATACCAGGCGGGCATTATTCACGTTGGAATCTACTTTACTTTGATTGAAACTAACTCTCGAATCTTAAAAACAAAGGAAAGTGTTTAGGGGGTTCTTACCGAACAAGTCATACCAGCCAATAAAAACACAAGCAAAAATCGCAGGCAGGGCTTGGGAGACAAGCACATTTCACTTCATAAAACAATGTTCTTCCATGTTGTCAACGCTCCATTAAGTGTGAGCCCCCTCCTGAAATTTTTCTGGACTTTAAAACAGGATGCTAAGAGAAAAGGTTTAAAGGAGGCAGAAAAATTAACACATGAATAAAAAAATTAAAAACAAGCACACAAAGCAAAGATTTAAAAAAAAAACAACAGCAGGTGTACAGGAGGCAACCGATCCATGATCCTCTCTCGCCCTTCCTTTCTCTCTAAAAATCAGTAACAAACATATCCCCAGGTGAGGATAAAAAAGATAAAAGAAAAAAATACTGAGTGTATCGAAAGAGGTAAAAGCAGAAAAACATGGTTGAGTGTTCCTACATACATGATCTCAATTAATTCACAAAATAGCCTTCATATAGGCACGACTGTCCCCATTTTACCAATGCGGAAACAGAATCAGAGAGACTTAAATAACTAGTCATGATTATACAGCTAATGTGTGGCAAAGTTGGAACTAATACTCTGGTCTGTCTCATTCTTCCCTTTAAAACCATGCTGTCCTGTCCTGGCCAGTTTTTCTCAGTGGTCAGAGCATCTGCCCACAAACCAAAGGGTTGCAAGTTGGATTCCCAGCCAAGGGCATGTACCTTGGTTGCAGGCTCATCCGTGGCCCCTGTTGGGACATGTGTGACAGGCAACCAATCGTGTGTCTCTCAAGTCTATGTTTTCTCTCTCTCTTCCCCCTTCCTACCATTCTCTCTCACTCTCTCAAAAACAAAAAAAAACAAAAACGAAAACAATGGAAAAAAATATCCTCAGGTGAGGATTAAAACAAACATCCTTTTTAAAATAAAAATTAAAACTATGCTGTTCGGATAAATACCCACTGTAACCACACTAAAATTAACATTTTTAAAACCTTAAATTTTGAATTTTTTAAAAATCCTACTTCCTTAACTTTCATTTCTAATGTCCTTGTTTCTATTTTTAAATATGCAGATTCTGGGCAACTCTGGAAATATAAATTTATTACCAACTCACATAAAATATTATTCAATTAAGGTTTCTTAAAATACCTTCCTTACTCATCAATATCATCATTCTTCCCCATTCATTGATTGTTCTGAGGATGCTAGCAAATCCCTGGCATGTGCGACCTCCACTCTCTCCTCACAGCAAGGTTCTAAGAAGTTGTTATTGCTCATCTGTCTCAAGAAAAGACTGGTCCTGCAGTGCTCCATTAGGCACTGCTCTGGGCTGGAGGAAGACCTGCACCGGCAGCAGTGGAGGTGGGCCCGGGGTTGCTCCTGGACTGCTGGGCTGACTTCTAGATGGAAGGACAGGAGCAGCTAAGAACACCAGCTTTTTTCTGAGTGTAGGAATTAGGCAGTTTGCACGTGAAGCACGTCAATAGTAGTCTTCTGACCTCAGAACTTAGTCTGGCTCCAATACATGGCATGTCTTAGAAAAGCACCCTTCAAACTTTCCCTCATGTATTTCCTAAAATGATGTTGAAAACATATCTCCTCCCTTCACACATTTTCAAGTTAACATCTAGACATTTTAAATATAAATTTAAAGAGATGCAAAGGGTATAATTTCTGGCGTGTTGCATACACTGACATTTAATATAAAAGTGTGATGTCATTCTGAAATGGATCTGATGGATTTTAACTATCGTAGAAATAAGATCCCACCACAACCCATTAAAAAAACACCTGTACTAATCTTCTTCAGAAGAAATCTGACATTATTTTTTACCTTGAACTTCTACTTTGATTCTATTTCCCATTCAGATATTCAGAATCTTATCCTACTGTAATCTATTTGAATGCTTGAACATATTTTATTTGAAGACCCCATCCCAATTATCTGCACCAAATTTGCATGTGTGTTACATAAAGCCTTACAGTCCTAGAAAATTACACACACACACACACATCCTTTTAAAATGTACTTCAACAATATAAAAATCACATATGACAAGACCTCAGCTAATATTTTACTAAGTGGTGAAAAACAGAAAGCTTTTCCTCTAAAATTGGTGAATTATCTGAACCCTGAAATCTGTAAGAAAAGACTCTTAGAGGACACAAAAGATATCTCTTGTTCATGAATTAGAAGAATATTGTTTAAATGTATTTTCTATCCAAAGTGATGTACAGAGTCAATGCAATCCCTATGGTACTTTTCAAAGAAAAAATTTCATTCTCTAAAATTAGTTTGGAGCACAAAAGACCTTAAGTAGCTAGTTGAGCAAGAAGAGCTAAGCTGGAGGCATCACACATGCTGACTTCAAACTGTATTACAAAGCTATAGTAATCAAAACAGTATGGCACTGACATAAAAATGAACACATGGACCAATGAAATAGAATGGAGCCAGAAATAAACTCATCCACATGCAGTCAACTGATGGTTGACAAAGGCACTGAGAATATATGGTAGAGAAAGGAGAGTTTCTTCAAATAAATGGCTACTGGCTATTCAGGGTCTTTTGTGGTTCTATACAAACCTAATGATATTTTTGCTATTATTGTTGTTCTATTCCTTTAAAAAACACTATTGGGAAATTGATGATTGCATTAAATCTGTATACAGCTTTAAACTATGTTCATTCCTTAAATCCATGAACATAAAATCTCTTTTCATTTCTTTGTGTCTTCTCTAATTTCTTTTAATAATGTCATTTAGCCCTGGCCAGTGTGGCTCAGTTGAATGTTGTCCCATGCACCAAAATGTCGCAGGTTCAATTTCTGGTCAGGGCACACGCCCAGGTTACAGTTTGGTTCATGGTCAGGGTGTGTACAAGAGGCAACCTATCAATGTTTCATTCTCTCTCCCTCTCCTTTCCTTTCTCTCTAAAATCAATTAAAAACATATTTTTAAAAACATGGCTTATCGCTTTCAGTGTATAGATCATTTGCGTCCTTTGTCAGGTTTATTCCTAAGTATTTTATTCTTTTTCTTGTAATTTCAAAAGGAATTGTGCTTTTTCTTTCATTTCTCTTTCTGGAATTTCGTGGTTAGTATAAAGGAATGCAATGAATTTTTATACATTAATTTTGCACCCTGCAACTTTATTATTTTAATAAGTTTTTCTTTTTGGTGGAGTCTATAGGGTTGTCTATATGAATGAATCATGTCATTTATATTAAGAATAGAGTTGTCATATGACCCAGCAACTCCTCTTCTGGGTATCCATCCAAAAACTTTGAAAATTTTTATTCATAACGATATATGTAACTCTTAAGTTCACTGCAGCATGAATTCACAGTGGCCAAGACATGGAAACAACTGAGGTGTCCTTCAACAGATGATTGGATAAAGAAGGTATGATACATATAATCAATAGAATACTACTCAGCCATAAGAAAAGATGAAATACTGCCATTTGTGACAACATGAATAGCTCATGAGAATATCATGTTAAGCAAATAAGTCAGACAGAAAAAGTCAAGAACCATTTGATTTAATCATATGTGGGTTATAAAACTGAAAGCAACAAATGAACAAACAAACAAACAAAAACGCATAGATGCAGACAACAGTACGGTTGTTATCAGAGGGGAAGGGGGTGTGTGGATGGTATTACAGGGTAAAGGGAGTCAAATAATATGGTTACAGAAGATCTGACTTTGGGTGGTAAACACATAATGTAAAATACAGATAATATATTCTAGAACTACATTTAAAACCTATATAAGTGTATTAACCATTGTCACCCAATAAATTTTAATAAAAACCAACAAATAAAAGTAATCACACACAAAAAATCAGTCTTGTCATTTGCAACAACATGGATGAGCCTAGAGGCATTCTAAGTGAAATAAGACAAACACAGAAAAACAAATAGTCCATGATCTCACTTATAGAGGGAATCCAAGAACAAACAAACAAATAAAGTCAAACTTATACCAATAACAAAAGAATGGTGGTTACTAGAAGTCGGTAGGAACTACGGGGAGAATTTTATCAGAGTACAAACTTTCAGTTATAAGTTCTGAAGGTGAAATGGTCAATATGGTGACTATAGTTTATAATAATGTACTGTATACTTGAAATTTGCTAAGACAGCTCTCACTACACACACAAAAAAGATAACAATGATATGTGATGGATATAGTAGTGTGACTAGAATAATCATTTCAGAACATACACCAAAACATCTTATTATATACTTTAAATACATACTTTTTACTTGTCAAAAATAACAACCAAAACATTAAATTCCTCCTAAATTTAGTTTTTATTACAATTACTAGTATGCAAATAATTCCAAATAATAGGATAAATGATTATTAATAGTAAATACAAAAAATAAAATAGTTGATTAGATATGTATCGCTTACTGAAATGGATAGTATCATTTTTTTCAATTAGTTTACATATCCACTGGTGTCTATTATTTAATTCCAGATGGAGACAGAGCTCGGCATAGATTTTTTCTTCTTGTTTATATTTCAGCATCAATTTTAATCCAGGTTTTTGTTTTCCCATTTTAAGCTAGAAAAATAAGTAGATGGGACATTATTATAGCAATATCCATCAATTTTCTTAATATCTTCCTATTTAAATGCTCCACACAACACAGTGATTGATAAGACAAAAGTATTTTTCAATCACTTACCAGTTGAAATTTTAAATCCTTCATCATCTTTGTTGAAAAGCAAAGAAGTAGAAGCCATTTAATTTTCAGAAGGAATTATTACATCATTTGTAGATCACTTTCTTACAAACAACACGAACATTATAAGTTTTCCTTTGGAATGGAGACCTGGAGGTTGCGCCACTCTGAGACATGAGCTACAGAAGATTCCAGTTGGTGAGAGTGCCTCTCTTTTGTAAAGGCAAAGCAGGGAGACTGTGAAAAGGACATTAAGAAAGTGAACTTGCATAGAGCAGGCTCTTTACTAGAGAGAAGAGCCTTAGGAAAGAATACTAATGAACTAGAGGAATCAGTCTATTATGTCTATTCAATCAACTCTCCTAAAATTACCCTTGTGCCTGTGTATCTCTTAGGAAGCTGCTTTTTTACCCATGTGGACCCCCATTCTCAGTGATCCTGAATTCCAGCCTCAGGTTAGCACACACGAACAAAAGAACACACCCTTCATGTGAATATACGTGTTTTCCTAGGAATTTCCAGAAAAATGGGAGCTTCCCGTGGGAGAACGAGGACTTCACATCCTGCTACTATGGGTAGGTGCTGGTTCAACGGTCATACCGCGAGACCTACTTGCAGACTAATCAGAAACTGAACACCCACTGGTCCTATTACTGTGGCTGGTGCTAGACAGGAACTAGAGGTTTAATGTACAGTTCTTGTCTTCAAGGAGCTTCTACTTGGAGTTATCTGCTGAGGAAATTAAATTCCAGCAGAATGAGGATGTGTGGATGATGGCAGTAGCTCAGGGGAAGGTGAGGGAGGGCAGCTATAGGATGCATCCTTCTGTGAGGGAGCAATGTGACATCAGAAGTTCCAGGCCACGCGGTGCATCATTAAGCACCTGACTAGAGAAGTTACATGGGGCAAGTGCATGACAGAAGGTATTTGCTAACCAAGAGAGGGCTACCAAGAGTTCCACATGCAAAGACAGTTTGCTCTGCTTAACCTCAGTCCTACCCCAAAGTGTTAGGAAAAATATGAGTAGGGAACTCCCATTTGACCCAGTGGATCCCACTTCTAGGAATATATAACAAGAAACTAGAAATATCAATCAGAAAGGATATACGCACCCCTATGTTCATAGCAGCACAACTTAGAATAGCTAAGATTTGGAAATTGTCTAAGTGCCCATCAGCAGATGAGTGGATTAAAAAACTGTAGTACATCTACACAATGGAATACTATGCTGTATAACAGGGAAGTGAGGGCATGGCGGGGGGGCGGGGGGCGGCAATGGGGAGATAAGGACACATATCAATACCTTAATCAATAAAATCAATAAAATAAATTTTTAAAAAGAATATATGAGTAGGCAAATGAGAGTGAAAAACCACAGACTAGAGTACCCTTTCTCTTGCTACAGGTTTCTGAATGAAATGGGAGGAAACAGTTTTAAATGAGTAAGTCTTAATTTAAACTGAGGTGCAAACTTTAATACCTAAACATATTATTTAATACCTGAAAATGACCAGAAAAGCTATGGTTCCTGCCAAGATGTCTTCAAAGAATCCTGGAGTACGGCTGAAATTGGTAGCACCGGATGAAAATTAAGTTATTTGCTACTGGAACTCAGCCCATGCAATAAATAGACTACATACATCAAATGAATAATGAAAACAACTGCAAAAGGTTGCTCTGAGAAAGTCACAGATAAAGGGAAGTTATTAACAAGCTATAAGTGTATCATAGAGATGCTGATAATCCCAATTACACAAACTTTCTCAAAAGCTCTCTCACCACTTTTTATCACTATTGCTCTTCAACCAGCGTTTGCAATCTTAATCCATCACATTTTCCCTTTAATTCAGATGCCCTCATTTTGATGATCCCCAGATTGCCTTCCCTCAACTGAAAATAAAATTTCAATGAATGCATTTCCGTATTTGGCCCATGTCTGGCTCTTTTGGCTTTATTTTGTTCTGCACCAGTATCTTCTGGTGAATTTTTTTATATAAGAGGAAGAAATCTCATGCTTTTAAAAATGGAAATGAGAAAAGATGAAACTAAAAGATGCAGCTTTGAGTGTTTTCCCTTTAGTTTCTTAAATACAGGCACACTTTTTGATAGATCATTTAAATATGCAGTATTATTTTTCTCTAGCCTGCAAGAGTAACTGTCTAATGAATTATACTTCAAAACTAATTCTGACATTACTAAATTAAAACGAAAACTAACATGATTTTACAATGCACGGTTAGCTTCTCTTGTTTATATGCAGTCTGTATTTATTCTCTAACACTGTTCCAGTAGCTTGTCATTCTGATAAGCTTCCCATTTGTAGTTGCAATACTATTTCAATATTTTGACAGACTGTTACAATCCTGGTTTAGAATTTAATGTTTCCAGAGACAGGTACTGAAGCCTGAATTTCCCATCATTTTCATGAGGCAGACGAATGTTCTTGTCCCAATATCTGTAAATAAGTTTCTGTCATTATGCAACTCCTCAGTTTTTCATATCGCTCCCTGCCTTTCTATTTTATTACTTTGAAGGGGGTGGGAAACAAAGACCCATTAACCTTCAAATGTTTTTAATAAAATAGCACCATGGTACAAAAGATACAGAAGATGTGGGACGGGGGGGAGAGCATTGCTTTCCATAAATTTTTTGTGCTAAAAACATTTAACATGAGATCTACCCTCTTAATAAACTTTTAAATATAAAATATAGTACAGTATTGTTAACTGTAGACACAGTTTTTACAGGTCTTTAGAATTTATTCATCTTGCACAACTGAAACTTTATACCTGTTGATTAGCAACTACCCATTTCCCTCTCTCCCCAAACCCTAACAAATATCCTTGGTTTTACTTCATCAGTACCAAGATCTATGTTGACCCTCCATAGGGCAATATCAGCTCGTGTGTTTTGAGGCACTCAAAGGATGCTCATCATCGGTAGGGAAAAGGTTTTAAAGATCAGTACATATCAGGAGTCCTGTGACTACAACATGACTATAACGAGCGGCCCCTCTGCCTCTAGCTTGTCATTCTTGTTGCTATCCCTCCGCTTCCTTTCAGATGGTATCATTAAGGGTATAGGCTAAAACAGAAACACTGACACGTCTGGAAATGGTTAAAAAGCTATAAAAGTGTAGCAACAACGCTTCGGTGCCTCATTCATAGAGAACAGAATCTTTCACAGTTAACTGAGAAACTAAAACAATGAATTAAAAATCCATAGAGTTTGTTCCATAAGTAAAAAAAA
>NW_006296406.1:428061-461045 GCF_000327345.1 Myotis davidii
CAGGCCCTAACTGGTTTGGTTCAGTGGATAGAGCATCGGCCTGTAGGCTCAAGGGTCCCAGGTTCGATTCCGGTCAAGGGCATGTACCTTGGTTGTGGAACATCCCAAGTGGGGGGGGTGCAGGAGGCAGCTGATCGATATTTCTAACTCTCCATCTCTCTCCCCTCCTCTCTGTAAAAAATCAATAAAATATATATTTTTTTAAAAAAACACTTTTACTATTTATGAAAAAAGTTAGTGTTAAAATAATATAACAATTTCTTATAAAAGTTACTTCATTTGATTGATCAAATATTAAGTATCAAATAAAAGATTTTGTAGAAATTATACTAAGTTTATAAAGCCAAATACAAAAGACTTACACGATTTCATTTACATAAAACGTCCAGGAAAAATAAAATTACAGAGTGCGAAAGCACGAGTGTTCCCTGGAACCGGGAGAGGTAGTAAGAACAGACGCAGAGGGGCATGAAGGAGCTACTGAGGTACAGTATTGTTAACTGTACTACATACTGTACTATAACGAACGGCCTCTCTGAACTGTAACGATAGAGGCACATGTACTAAATCTCACCGGAACTGCAACGGAAGAATTTTATGCTACATCAATTGTAGCTCAATAAAACTTTTCAAATTGATTCTGTAGAAAATACCTTGACATTGAGACTCTTAGGGCATGTGTTCGTGGCCCTCTCCCCCCAATTCATGTGTTGAGTCTCTAGTCCTCAGTGTGATGCTATTTGGAGTAATTAAGCTTGGATGAGGTCCTAGGTATAAAGCCGCCATGGTGGGATTGGTGTCCTGGTAAGGAATGAAAAGACAGCTCTGTTTCTACACACTGTGAGGACGCGGCAAGAAGGCAGCCGCCTGAAAATCCGGGAGAGTGCCCTCATCAAGAACCTGAAGATGCACCCAGCCAGTGTGACTCAGTAGTTGAGCGTCGGCATATGAACCAGCAGGTCAAGGTTCGAATCCTGGTCAGAGCACTTGCCTGGGTTGAGGACTTGATCCCCAGTGTGAGGCGTGCAGGAGGCAGTGATCATTGATTCTTTCTCATCATTGGTGTTTCTATCTCTCTCTCCCTCTCCCTCTGAAATCAATAAATATAATTTTTTAAATGTATTAAAAAAGAAAGAAAGAAACTGAAGATGCTGGACCCTGATCTCAGAGCTCCAGCCTCCAGAACTATAAGAAATAAACATTCATTGTTTAATCAGTACAGTCTATGCCATTTTTATTGTAGCAGCCAGAACTGAGAAGTGGGCTGTTGCTGTAACAAACACCTAAAACTGTGGAAGTGGCTTTGGAACTGGGTTGGGCATAGGCTGGAAGCATTTTGAGGTGCTTGCAAAAAAAAAAAGCCAATATTGCAATAAAGAGACTTTCAAAGACAATTCTGGTGAAGGCTGAGGCAGAAGAAAAAAAAAAAAAAAGCTCTAGAGAAACCTCCCATCTTCTTAGAGAAAACGTAAATAATCATGTATAGAATGTTGGCAGAAATGTGAACAGTAAAAGTCATTTTGATGAGGTCTCTCTCAGGCAGAAAGGAGAAATGTGTTATTGAAAATGGGAAGAAAAGCGATTCTTGGTATCAACTGGTAAAAATCCTGGCTGAATTGTATTTGTGTTCTTGTGTTTTGTGAAAGGCTGCACTTGCCAGCACGAAGCTGGAGATTTAGCTGAGGAAATTCCTAAGTTAAATGTTGAAGGAGTGGCTTGATTCTGCCTGCGTGCTGATAGTAAAACGCAAGAAGAGAGACATGATTAAAGACAGAACTGTTAAGCAAAAGAACTCAGATTATAAAGATTTTGAAGTTTCTTAGCCTGTCCACATTACAAAAAAACTAGAAAGTGTGTTCCGAAGAGAACAGTTAGGGTGTGGCAAACCAACCTTTTGCTGAGAAGATTAGTATGAGTATGAACCACAGACCAAATCAACCATGCCAGGGGGAAGTGAAAAAAATAGAGACAAGAAGAAATAAGAGAAGACTGTCACACTTCTTGGAATCTAAAAGACTGCACCACAGATTCAGCGTGAACACAATTATTCAAGACAGGCCAAGAATGACCCTGAAAGTGATCCAGACGCCGTCGAAGCTGCACTCCCAGCACAGGCCCACAGTCCACGGGGCTAGGGCTGTCTCCACCTTGGCTTCAAAGGGAAGGAGTTCTGCCCAACAAAGTCACGTGTTTGGGGATAACGCCTCGGCTCCAACAAGCCAGGGGGCAGCTACTCAGAGCTGCAGGGGCACGACTCTCACCTGGCAAAGCTACCAGAGCACAACCACCCTCCCAACAGAGTCATGTAAGTGGGGAAAAAGCTCTTCGTTATGTGAATCCTCCCACAACCATGTAGAAATTACAACTAAATTACAGAACAAGCATCACCCGGAACTGCCTGAAATCTAGCTGAAGGGAAATCCTACAACTAAGGATAAAAAAAAGAAGCCACTTCGAGACTGGAAGGAAGGCCGGAGATGCAGAACCGGCTGGTCCCACACCCACAGGTGGTGGATAAAAATAGGAAGGGATGACCAGGCTGCAGAAGTCCCACATGAGAAGCGAGGCATCCCAGGCCCACACCAGGCCTCCCTGCCAGGGTTCCAGTGCCAGGAAGAGAAGCTCCCATAAATTTTGGCCGTGAAAACCAGCAGGGGGGCAAGGAGAGGGGAGGATGCAACTGGAGTACCCAGTTCAGGTGAATGGGGAGGCTATGGCCCTGGACCCTACAGGAAATCTACTACCTTAGATCACTCAACCAAGCCTGGGAGACATAGCAATTCTACCAAATACATAAAAACAAACACAGAGAGGCTGCCAAAATCAGGAGACAAAGAAAAATGTCAAAAATGAAAGAACAGAATAAAACCCAGAAAGAACTGAACGAAATGGAGACAAGCAATCTACCAGATGCAGAGTTCAAAACATTGGTTATAAGGATGCTCAATTAACTTAGGGGAATAGAAGATAAACTCAGTGAGAACTTTAACAGCATAACAAAGGACATGGAAACCATAAAAAAAGAACTAGTCAGAAATGAAGGATACACTAACTGCAATGAAGAATAAACTACAGGGAATCAACAGTAGAGAAGATGAAGCTGAGATTCAAATCAGTGATTTGGAATATAAAGAAGCAAAAAACATCCAATGATGAGAACAGCAAAAAAATACGAGGCTAGTGTGAGAAGCCTCTGGGACAACTTCAAGCCTATCAACATTTGCATCATGGGGATGCCAGAAGGAGAAGAAAGAGAGCAAGAAATGGAAAACCTATTTGAAAAAAGAATGACAGAAAACTTCCCTCACCTGGTGAAGGAAATAGGCATACAAATCCAGGAAGCACTGAGTCCCAAACAAGATGAACCCAAAGAGGCCCACACGAAGACACAGTATAATTAAAATGCAAAAGGTTAAAGACCTACAAGGGAGTGCCCATATGAATGTCAGCTGATTTCTCAACAGAAATTTTGAAGGCCAGAAAGGAGTGGCAAAAATTATTCAGAGTGATGAAAAGCAAGGACCTATGACCAAGATTACTCTACCCAGCAAAGCTATCATTTAGAATCAAAGGACAAGTAAAGAGCTTTCCAGACAAGAAAAAGCTAAAGCAGTTCATCACCACAAGCCAGAAGTATACAAAATGTTGAAGGGTCTTCTAAAAAAGAAGGAAAAAAAGGATAATCAAATGGCAATAACTACATATCTACCAAAACTTGAATAAAAACAAAACAAAACAAAACAAAAAACAAATGAACAAGCAGAAGAGAAACACACTCATAGGTAAAGAAAACCTTTTCAGTTTCTAGATGGAAGGGTAGTTGGAGGGATGGATGAAAAAAGTAAAGGGATTAAGAAATACAAACTGGTAGTTACAGAATAGTCATGGGAAGGTAAACATAGGAAACATGGTCAATAATATTCTAATAACTATGTATGGTGTCAGATGGGTCCGAGATTTATTGGGATGATCATTTAGCAAGTTATATAATGTCTAACCACTGGGCTGTACCTCTGAAACTAATATAATATTATATGTCAACTATAATTGAAAAATACAAAATGAATTTTTTAAAAAGAGACTTATACTTGAACCAAAATAACTGTTAAAAAGGAGAACATAGTTGGTAGATGCAGAGTCCTGATTTACAACTGGTAATCAAGATAATGTGATACAAGAATAAAGATATATATGTATCAATGGAATATAATTGAGAGTGCAGAAATAAACATGTATCTATGATTTCAAAAGGATATCAAGAAAATTTAACAGGGAAGGAGTAGTTTCTTCAATAAATGGTGTTGGGATAACTGATTGTCACACACAAAAAGGGGGAGGTGGACCCTTACATCAGATCATATATAAAAATTAACTTAGAATAGATCAATGACCTAAATGTAAGGGATAAAACTATGGAAGTCTTCGGAGAAAACATAGGGATAAATCTTTGTGACGTTAGATTTGGCACTGGATTTTTAGATATGATACAAAGCATAAGCAACACAGAAAAAATAAATAAATTGGACTTAATCAAAATTTTAAAACTTTATGCTTCAGAAGACAATATATTAAGAAGATAAAAGATCCTCTGAATAAAATAAAACACTTGAAAATAATATATGTGATAAGGGTCAAGTATCTAGAACAGCAAGTTTCAACCTTTTTCATCTTGTGGCACACATAAGCTAATTACTAAAATTATGCAGCACACCAAAAATAAGTATAATTTTGATTAATTTACAAAATAAATAATAATTACCTACTCTTTTCCTCCAAAGTTACTTCTAAAATTTTTTTTTTATTGATTGATTGAGTTTACAGAGAGGAATGAGAGAAAGATCGATCAATTTGTGTTCCACTTACTAACGCATTCATTGGTTGATTCTTGTATACGTCCTGATTGTGCATTGAACCCACAACCTTGGTGTATTACGACAATGCTCTAACCAACTGAGCTACATGGCCAGGGCCAAAGTGACTTTTAAAAAGTGTATGTAAGGAATTCTAGTACCAAGAATTAACGATATCAGGTGCAATCTTATTATGCTACATAACCAATAAGATGTGTGACTCTATTATTATGACCTTTTTTGTTCCCCCTTTCTTTTTGTTGTTGTCAATTTTTTTCTTTGACAATCTAAGGGAAAAGAGGTCAGTGCCCCTGACTAAATAGTCAGGTACTGTATGTTTTAAAAATTCTTGTGGCACTCTAGTTGAAAATTGCTGATCTGGAGTTATATAAATAGCTCTTATAATTAACAACCAAAAGATAACTCAATTTAAAAATGGGAAAAACACTTGAATAGACATATCTCTAAAGAAGATATACAAATGGCTAATACAATATGTGGAAATATGTTCAACATCATTAGTCATTATGGAAATGCAAATCAAAGCCACAACAAGATACCACTTCACGCTTACTAGGATGAAGATTATATCTGAATCATCTATATATCTAATCAATATCTAATCTCCATATGTCCATCTCTATAGCTAACTATCTATACATCCTATCTAATAATAGACAAACATGGTAATTGACCATATCTTCGCTATGCCTCCCATTGGCTAATCAGCACGATATGCAAATTAACCGCCAACAAAGATGGAAGCTAATTTGCATAGTGCAGGCAGGGTGGGACAGCACAGCTGTCCAGTGCAGCCAGCCACCATCCAGGCAAATTAACTGCCAACAAAGATGACAGCTAATCTGGGAGCCGGGGGGGGGGCGGGACAGCGCCATCCCGCCTGCCCTGCTGCCATCCGGGCCTGCTATCTGCGACCTGGGCAGCAGTTATCTGCAGGCCCACACAGGCGTCCCATGTGCAACCCGAACCAGGGCGGCGGGGTGGGACAGCGTGGCCACCCACTCCCACCTTCCCTCTGAGATTTATTAGTATGTTCCATGTTTTCATGTCTCTGCATCTATTTTGTTCATCAGTTTATTTTGTTCTTTAGATTGCACAAATGAGTGAGATCTTGTGATACTTGTCTTTCTCTGAATGGCTTATTTCACTCAGCATAATACTCTCCAGGTCCCTCCAGGCTGTTTCAAAGGGTAAGAGATCCTTCTTTTTAACAGCTGCATCGTATTCCATGATGTAAATGTACCACAGCTTTTTTATCCACTCGTCTACTGATGGGCACTTGGGCTAGCTATCTGTATTTTTTAATTCAAATAACAAACACTGTTGAGAATGTGAAGAAATTTGACTCTGATATATATAACCCTGGTGGGAAAATAAGGTGTAGTCATTAGGAAAAGCATTTTGGTGGATACTTTAAAAAATAAGAAACTGTAAACAGCAATCAGGAATATATGCACCCCTATGTTCATAGCAGCACATTTACCATAGCTAAGATTTGGAAACAGCCTAAGTGAAATAAGCCAGTCAGACAAAGATAAATAGCACATGATCTCACTCATTTTTGGAATAAAATGAACAACAAACTGATTAAAAAAACAACAAAAAACAGATCCAGAGACAGAGAAGCATGGATCAGACCATCAACCCTCAGAGGGAAGGTAGTGGAGGGTGGGGGTAAGGGGAGAGAGCAACCAAAGGACTTGTATGCATGCATATAACCCTAACCAATGGACACAAACACCAGGAGGTGAGGGCATGAGTGTGGGGGATGGACCAATGGGGGGATAAGGACACATATGTAATATCTCAATCAATAAAAAATAATAAAGAAAACCTTCTCCAAAATAAATAAATAAATAAACGTAGAAGTATATATGATTCAGCAATTCTACTGCTCGCTTTACACTGAAAAGAATTAAAAACAAGTACTAAAACAGATATTTGTACACTCAGTTTAATTTGCAGCATTATTCACAGTAGTCGAAAGGTGGAAACTATCCAAGTATCATTAGCCTAGATCAGAGATTTTCAGCAGGTGTGCGGAAAGAATTTTTAAACCATGCAATGCCTGACTGGTCAGGGGCACTGACCTCTTTTCTCTTAGACTGTCAAAGTAAAAAAATGACAACAGCCAGATACAATAGCCATCTGGTGTGAATGAATCAAAATTATCCCTATTTTTTGTCAGATTGGCAAAAAATATATGTTTTGGTGTGCTGTGCAATTTTAGTAATTAGTTTATGTGTGCCATGAGATGAAAAAGGTTGAAAATTGCTGGCCTAGATGCATGGATCAACAAAATGTGGTGTATAGATATAATGCAATATTATTCAGCCATGAAAAGAAATGAACTCCTGATCCATATTCTACCAGATGGATACATCTTGGAAACATACTAAGTGAAAGAGGCCAATCACAAAAAGATCACGTATCATATGACTCTGTTTATGTGAAAATGTCCAGAATAGGCAAATCTATAGAAACAGAAAGTCAATTAATAGTTGCTTAGGGCTGAGGTGACTTGAGGTTGAAAAGTAAAGGGTACAGAGTTTCTTTCTAAGGTGGCAAAGATGTTTCAAAATGAACTGTGGTTGCACTGCTCTGTGAATAGCTAATATACATTGCAATACTAAAATAGCCGACCTTTAAAACAAACATACCCCAAACCTCTCCCTGACTCCATATGTACTTTCTCACAGCCTCCTCTCGGGAGGTGTTTGCCTTTTAACGAATTGTTGATCCCCATTCATTTCACTTCACTGTCACACTGTAAATCAACTCTGTATGGCACAGGAGTCAACACCACACTGTTAAATATTTACTATGGATAACCATTAAAAGTAAGTTCAAGCAGGTGAATTAACAAATTCTGAATGTGTGCCAACAGGCACTAGGCTATAGAAGCAAATAGGACAAGACTCCCTTTTCTCAAACGAAAACAACAATGCAAAATAAACAGCCAGGACACACACATTTGTGTAAACATTTAAAAGTGATGAGCCAGAAAATACCTGCTTCCTGTTGGATGAACCAAAGGGAAGGGCTGTTCTCAGGAAGTGGTGTGTAAGTTAAGATTCTTGCTACCAAGGATCCAGCCAGAAAAGATAAAAGGAAAGATGACTCCAGCTAGAGGGAAACGCAGCCGCAATGATGAAAATAGGTGGACACATCTGAGGAACTGCATGGAGTCCAGGGTGGCTGAGTAATAGTGGACCAGGGAAGAAAGGGACAAGGGGAGGTCCCAGAGCTAATGAGACTGGTCAGGGACAGACTTGCAGGGGTGTGTAAGGCCAGGTGAGAAGTTCCAACTTCCTTCTGTTAAATCCCTTAAGATTCTGTGCACATCTTCCTGTTCCATTTACCCCTCTGTATCCATCCCCTAGACTGTGCCTGTCCTAAAGAAAATGAGTTTCTTGTTCACCTTCCTCTTCGGGGTATAACCAGTGTCTACCCAGAACCTCAACAGAATGAACAGGCAACATATATTGATTCTGTAAGAAGGTTAAAATCCTAAATCCTGCAAGAAAATTTGAATAAAGTTTAAGTGGAAGAAAGAGAAGTTATTTCTAAAGTTAGTTAGTGTACAAATGAAGGCCACACAAGTTTCATTTGAATTCCTCAGGCCAGTTTCGCTATTTCTACCAGAAACTGAAGTTCCCCATATTGAAATCAGCTAAACTGAACATCTTCCAAACTTAAGTAAACTCATTCCCAGAATGTGAAACATAAGACAGCCAGCAAAGAACAGCTTTTCCTCTGATTACTGCACAGTAGTTACTAACAGGTTCTCTAACTCAAGCCTACCCCTAAAGCATTCCAAATCCTTGTGCACAATCGTGGTAGCTCCCTCGACTTCACCACAGAGCTCTTATATATAGAAATAGAAGTGCTATCCTATATAATAAAGGCTAATATGCAATCGACTGAACGGCAGAATGACTGGTTGCTATGATGCACAATGACCACCAGGGGGCAGACACTCAACACAGGAGCTGCCCCCTGGGGGTCGGTGTGCTCCCACCGTGGGAGCGCTGCTCAGCCAGAAGCCCTGAGCTGGGCTCATGCCTGGTGAGCACAGCCGCGGTGGCGGGAGCCTCTCCTGCCTCCATGGCCACACTAAGGATGTCCGAATGCCCACAGGGAGCAGGCCTAAGCCGTCATTCGGACATCCCCCAAGGGCTCCCGGACTGTGAGAGGGTGCCCCTCCCCCCGAGTGCATGAATTTCATGCATCTGGCCTCTAGTTGGATTATAATTCTGATAACTGAAACAGGATGGAATACTCTCTTTGAAATAACATATCATGACAGCACATGCTACATAAATGACTTTTATTGCTACTATACCTTCACATTTGCATGTTGGATTTTCTGTTTGTACTATAGGGGATTCTGCTACAGTTCTAATTGTAACATTATTATCCAGAAAGGCACACACTGACTTTAATACAGTTGACACAAAGCTAGCCAAGTAAACCTTTCAGAGTGTCAAACATACAACTGTGCAAATACCGGTAAAAGCCTGTTCCTTTGGGAGGAAAAGAAAAACACATGGTTTTTAGCTGGCTTACTGTGGCCTTGAGGCTTCCGCCTGGTCTGTCTGCAGTTTCTCTCCTCCTTCTACTTCCATTGTGCAGTAAACAATTCGATTGGGAGCGACTGACTTCAAACCTTGCACTTCCATTATGACAATCTAAGGGTAAGAAAAATGTTAAATAATATGTCAAGTTGACAATGTTTAGTTATTGATAGAGACCACAGCGTAAACAACTAGATAGACCAAATGAAAAAATTTTCTCGTAACATAAATGGAATTTTGTCTTCCCAATAATCCCTCTACTTACTATCCCTCTATTCATGTTAGGGATGGTAAAAAATCATTCTGAGCATCTGAAGAGGTATTGCCTGACAACAATTAAAGTAATAAGGTTAAGTCTCTAAATATAACTCCCAGTGAATCAAGTGAGATTTAAACTCAGATCGTTAAACAATTACAGCAACTCTTTATACAGTAAAACAAAATTACAAATGAAAAGTCAGTGCATTTGATAAAAGGAGTACACACTGAGTTCCACAGAAAGTGTTATAATATGTATTGCTGGCAGACACTGTCACCATCAGACCAATTCACTGATGTCAATGTGACAGCATCAGAATTTTCTATTCTTACTCATTTTAGATGACATTATGAAAGAATTTTCTAAAGAAAATTAAACTCTTTAATTTTAACTATTATACAAAGTATTTACCAAAGAATTTTCTTTATGGCCATTTTATAACATTATCAAAATAATGAAAAATATAACACCACTAAACATCTTAATACCAACTTGCAAAGGAAAAGGTAGTTTCCACCCATGAAAGGCATACACTAGTTTAATGCAGTGCACTGGGAAAGGGTGCAGACACGGACACTACATTATGGAGCTATAATTCCTGAGGGAAAGGGAAACTATGTTTCAAGTATGTTTTCTATCCTATATAATAAAGATGAAATATGCAAATTGACAGTCACGCCCTTGCACAAGATGGCCACCACAAGATGGCCTGCAGGAAAGGGAAGGCAGTTGGGGGTGACTGGGCAGGCAGGGGAGGGCAGTTGGGGGCAATCAGGCCAGCAGGGGAGCAGTTAGGCGTCAATCAGACTGGCAGGGGAGTGGTTAGTGGGTGGCCAGGAAGGCAGGCAGGCAAGTGGTTGGGAGAGGGATGTCTGACTGCCGGTTTAGGCCCGATCCCTGTGGGCCTAAACCAGAAGTTGGACATACCCCGAGGGGTCCCAGATTAGAGAAGGGGTGCAGGGTGGGCTGAGAGACACACACCCCCTTCCTGCCCACCCCAGTGCACAAATTTTGTGCACCGGGCCTCTAGTACTTTTATAAAAGGCTGGCAATCTTAGAAGATTCTTGCTGTATGTACACACAAAATACGATTATTTGCCACCGTTTTTCCCCATCAAACTTGAATCATGAAGTTCCCTAAATTCCCAAATTTTAGTTTATAAAATATACTCAATGGCATTTTCATATATGCACATTCACTTCCATACTGATCTCATGCTGTATTTGTATATGCAAGATTAATAGCATTAATGCTATACAGCTACCAAAATCTTCACCAAAACACCCTCTATATCACTTATTTGATCACTCAATACATGATTAAAGTCATAATACTTTTCACAGAATTGTGATATGAACCTTAAGACCAAGCTCTCAAAGAAACAAACCATCTTAAAATAACTGTTTTTCCTTTCAGCTCTGCTGTAACATAAGTGTCAAGTTTATAAATACAAATGCATATTGCTTTGTTTTTTCATAAAAATATATGGAAAACCTATTACGAAAAAATAAAGATCAAATTCAGGACCACTTTCCTTCTTCAACCAAGCCTTTTCTCATTTTTTTCACACTGAAATGCATAGCAACATGTGAATAAAAAAATAAGGACTTAACTAAAAACTGACTAAGAGAATTAACAGAGAACAGCTATTATCTGTCACAGTTGCTCTAATACTCAAGGAAGTTGGGGTAAAATACTAAATCCTGTTTAAGAAAAATAAAACAAAAAATTATGTATTTTTAATAATCAAATTTACTATGTTAGTAATACTGAAACTCATCAGAACATTGCCACTTCCAAAAGATGTCACTTCTGTTATGAATCCATACACATAAATAAAACAATTCTACAGACAGAATTGCCAAAAGGATGAGAAAGAAAGAAAAAAGCCACACACAGCCAGTTTGAATCATTAATTGATACAGAAAACAGCCAAGAATTAATTCTATGGACCATTAAATTAACCTAATTTAGGTAACCGTCTCAAAGCAATTCCCAGGAAAACGTGATAATAGAACTAGAGAAAATAAAACTGTCTGTTTCATCTTCTCTTCCCTGATCTCTCTGTGACCGATGTAATAAGGATGAAACAGACCACGTTATCCTAGAGCAGCCATGGGCAAACTACGGCCCGCCATTAAATTAACCTAATTCAGGTAACTGTTTCAAAGCAATTCCCAGGAAAACGTGATAATGGAACTACAGAAAATAAAACTGTTCTGTTTCATCTTCTCTCTGTGACCGACGTAATAAGGATGAAACAGACCACATTATCTTAGAGGCAAAAGGGAGGGAGGCATATACAAAACATGAAACTAGAAAACACTTCTGAGGAACACGTTGCCAAAGTGTTATGGGGCACTCAGACATGGGTAGGTTGTGAGGAAATGAAGTGGGCAGTATGGTGAACAGGGGATGTGTACCTCCAGATACAGAGGAAGTCAGGTCTGCTAGCGTAATCTAATGAAAACACTCTGTGTGAACATCCACTATGTCCATGCCATGACCTACTTCCCCTTATAACTTCAGAGATGAACGTTTGCTTTCCTGGCTTTACTTGAATATGTCATTTTGATATACCATTCTATGGCTTCCGGTTTTGTGGGTTAGCTTATCTCTTGCTTTATTATTCTCTCTGAAGGCTTCATGGATGGAGAGACCTAGAGTACCCTTGTATGACTAACTGATGCTTTTTGGTGCCACCAAAACCCCTAATTAAATAAATATTTATCAAGCCCAGTGTGTGGCGTAGGCTCTTGCTATATGCTTCAACAAACCAAAAAGAAAAACCACCAAAAATATCTTACCTTCCTGCAACTTACATTCTAAGTAAAAAAAAGTCAGGGAATGAAAACACATAACAAATGTCTAAATATGTCAGGTGATAAGAGCTGTGGGAAAGATTAAGCTAGGTAAGGGAACAAGGTGTGGTGGGAGGAGGGAGGAGTGGGCAGCAACTGAAAAATAAAATTGGAAAAGTTTTCCAAATCTGCACGTGTTCCTTAGACTCAGACTTCCGTTCTTAACAAGACGCCTTTCTCCTCTGGGCCAACTCCAAGCCCGGGTGATGTGTAAGACCCTTAACCTAGATGAATCGCTTGCCTTTCAGAGTTTCTTGGGCTAAATCCGGGGTCTGAGGAGGAGGCTGGGAGAGTGAGCTGGGATAATTACTCAGGTGAGCTAGGCCTGGGTCACAGGGAGTCCTACAGGTAAGTCCTGTGTAATCTGCTCTTCATGTGGTTTCCGATTATTACTAGACATGTGACTTCTACTTAAAATACTGCTGGCACCAGGGAATAGATCTGTATTGTGCTCTCGTAGGAAATTATCTGCCTCCTATGGACGGAGAAATAAAGAATATCAAAATAATTTTATAGCCCTAGCTGGTTTGGCTCAGTGCATAGAGTGTTGGCCTGTAGACTGAAAGGTCCCGGGTTTGATTCCGGTCAAGGACACATGCCTGGGTTTCAGGCTCATCCCCAGTGAGAGCATCCAGGAGGCAGCCGATCAATGATTCTCTTTCAACATTAATGTTTCTATCTTTCTCTCCCTCTCCCTTCCTCTCTGAAATCAATAAAAATATATTAAAAATAATAATAATTTTACGAATATGCAAGCTTTATATACCATGCAGAATTAAGTTTTAACTTGTATTCCCTAAGGCTATTTTAGTGTTGACTGAACAGACCCATTTAACATAATGGCAATAAAGTTCAGAGTAATAATTCTTAGTTTCACTTAAGCACCAATTCACAGCATCTTAGATTTTTAAACAGAGAAAATGTTTTGAACTGTTTTCAGTTCTAAGTGCTTATAGAAGTAATGGTAGATTTAGCCATTACAAAAAACAATTTTCTTCACACATTATTTTTATCATTAATGAATTTAAATATCAAACTCATAGAAAAAGTCATGCTGTCATTAAATACAAAAACCTATACAAGTTGGGGGAAGGGGTACTGGCATTTTACATGTTAGTCAGTAGGAAACCTCAGGAGGAATAAGAAGGAAATCCACTATGTACTTTCAAAGTAAACAACCTTGGGTTAAGAGGCTAAAAAGACTGAGAAGAAATCTAACACGCAGCAAAGCCACTTCTAAGTCATGAGGTAATCCCAGACTGTGTCCAGTGTCAGAAGAAAACGTCTTATTCCTACTCTGAAACCAAATTTAATCTATTAACCAACAAAAACCATTAGCCTGGAAGTTAAGAAAGTGAGAGGCAGCTGTTTTTCCCAAGCTTAAGTTTATCTTAGAAATGCAGAAGTGGAGAAAAAAAAAAAAAAAACAAAAAAACAGAAATCTGATTTCTGATTTTTTTTTTTTTTGCCATAAAGAAAGCAAGCTGAGTGTAGGAATATTTCAAAAAAGAAATGTAAAACTGTGCCTCCTAAAACTCCAGGGTATGTTTTTTTGTGGGTTTTTTTTGTCACTCAGCAAACTGAAATAGCAGCACTGGAAACCAGAGAGAGGATGTAACAATGTAAGCAAGGAGAGAGCTTTAATGTAATGTTTGAGAGAGATATAAATGTCAGCTTGCTATCGCTAGGGTGTATGTGTGCTGTATATAATCCACAGACATATATGTGAATTAGCCCATATACAGAGGTTGGCAAAGAAGAAATGTAATTGTGAGGACAGGCGGCTGAAATAGCCAGTCAGTATCGGGATCTGGTTTCCAGGGATTTGCGTGGAAGGGAAGAAACTGAAGTCTTAGAGGACACAGTGTTAAAGGCATAACATTTGTTTCAATTCTTTGTAATGTTGATGGCACCTCTAATGAAACTGGGTGTTCTGGAGCGTAAGAGTTCTCCGCTTCTCATCACCTATATGCACCCAACACTGTACAGTATAGCTGCTTTAAGTAATTTGATTGTAGACAGGTGATCTCAAAGGGGAAGTAGATTTTTTTTTTTTAAAAAAGGCTAACTGAAAGCCTGAGAGGAATTCCCCAATATTAGAGAATGCAGTTATATGTTTAAATCCAGTGTGCTTTGGTATTTCATTTAACAATAAACCCACACTAGCCTAAGCTGACACAAAGATGACTGGCCTCAAAACGTTTTATATATATTGATTTCAGAGAGGAAGGGAGAGGGAGAGAAATATCAATGATGAGAGAGGATTACTGTCAGCTGCCTCCTGCATGCCCCCAATTGGGGATTAAGCCCACAAGCCCTTGACCAGAATCAAACCTAGGACCCTTCATTCTGCAGGCCGATGTTCTACCCACTGAACCAAACCAGCTAGGGCAAAACGTTTATTATTTTTCCTAGAAGCCTGATGCACGAAATTCACACAAGGGTAGGCCTTCCTTCCCCCAGCTTCCCTCTGACACTTGGAACCCGGGCTTCCCTCGCAGCCCTGGCTCGTCCGGAAGGTTGTCCAGAAAGACATCCAGTATAATTAGCATATTATGCTTTTACTACTGTCCCAGTGCACAAAATCGTGCATGGGGGGTGGGGGTGGGTGAGGATGTTCCTCAGTACAGCCTGTACCCTCTCCAATCTGGGACCCCTCGGGAGATGTCCCTCTCGCAATCCGGGTCCGGCTCCTAACCATTCAAAAGACGGTACCCTTTTATGTAATGATGTTTACTTTGAACATGTATTAGTTTACACAGACACTCCATCCATGCTTTGGTTCCGGCCCTCCGGTCCAGTTTAAGAACTCACTGTGGCCCTCGAGTCAAAAAGTTTGCCCACCCCTGGTCTAGAAGGACGCCCAGAGGTCTCCCGGTCTAATTAGCATATTATTCTTTTATTAGTATAGATAGATTATTATAGACTAAGAGGCTCTACTAAGGAGGAGCATCCCTCAGCCCAGCCTGTGCCCTCTCACAGTCCAGGACCCCTCGGGGGATGTCCGGGACCCCTCGCTTGTTACTGCCCACCTGTTCGCTGCTCCTTAGCACTGCCACAGAGGCTGAAAAGGTTCCTGCCACTGCCAATGCACTAGCCAGCCGTGAGCCCAGCTTCTGGCTGAGCAGCGCTCCCCCTGTGGGAGCGCACTGACCACCAGGAGGAAGCTCCTGTGTTGAGTGTCGGCCCCCTGGTGGTCAGTGCATACCACAGCGACCGGTCGTTCTGCTATAATGGTCACTTAGGCTTTTATTACATAGAGTAGAGGCCCTGTGCATGAAATTCAGGCATGCAGGGGGTTCGTCAGCCTGGCCTGTGCCCTCTAGCAGTCTGGGAAACCTTGGGGGATGTCTGACTGGCGGGAGTAGGCCTAAGCTGGCAGTCGGACATCCTTAGCACTGTCACGGAGGTGGGAGAGGTTCCTGCCACTATAATGGCCACTTAGGCTTTTATTACATAGAGTAGAGGCCCTGTGCATGAAATTCAGGCATGCAGGGGGTTCGTCAGCCTGGCCTGTGCCCTCTAGCAGTCTGGGAAACCTTGGGGGATGTCTGACTGGCGGGAGTAGGCCTAAGCTGGCAGTCGGACATCCTTAGCACTGTCACGGAGGTGGGAGAGGTTCCTGCCACCACCACTTCACTCACCAGTCATGAGCACAGCTTCTGGCTGAGTGGTGCTCCCCCTGTGGGAGCACACTGACCACCGGGGGGCAGCTCCTGTGTTGAGTGTCTGCCCCCTGGTGGTCAGTGCATGTCACAGTGACTGGTTGTTCAGTCCATTTGCCTATTACCCTTTTATTATATAGGATTACTTAATCCCAATGGCGCTGCTTTATTTAAAGGACAGTTTACATCAATTTGCATTCACAACCCGAGGGCCTTGCAAGTGAAGAATAACTTAATTTCTTCAATATATACCATACTGTTTAAATTTGAAAGGTTACCACAAAGGTCAGCAAAAACTATCTGCAGCCTCATTTACGCTATCAGAGGCGAGTATGAGAGAAGGCCACCTACCTCTAAGGTGAACGACAGCACCACGTCAGACTTGGACAGCTGAATCTCACTCTCATCTCCTATGTCCAAAAATGCAGAATTCTGGGAACGTTTTAATTTCTGTAGTTTAAACTCTGGACCACCTTTTGAAACTGGAAGACTTTCCAAATTGGCCATTAGCAAATTCACTGAGGATCGCAACTCTTCTATATACATAGTCTCCATTTCTTTTGTTATGAATTTGGGGAATTTTCTTTCCTTGAAAAAAAATTTTAAAATAACAATGTTACACAAGTCATATTTCTAGTTGATCATAAAACACATTTGGCATATAGTGACTCTTAGAAATTGCAACTCTAGACATAATGCATCTACTTTAGTCTCTAGGCTTTAAAAGCCTCAGGCTCTGGCGAATTTGATTATATCTGAAGGTACATGATATACCCTACTGCAGATCATTATGGTACAAAATGAATAACATTATATACATTTCCACGTTAACTTTATTTTTCATGAGGTATTTGCTTAAAGGATAAACAAACTCTGAAAATACACATGTAAGAAGTTTTAGTGTACAGATGAATCTTAATTAGCCACTGTTAGCTTTGAAATTCTTGGGATATCTGGCCTGAGAACAATGTTCATTGTGCACTGCTTTGACTTTTAGAAAACAAATTTTTTAACAATATCTTTCCTTCTTAACACACGTGTGCATTGTTTGGAGGTTATGCTTTTTATAAATAAGCATTAAAGGCCAAAAAAAGCTAAGGTCAGAATATTAAATAGAAATACAGTCATATTTCTAAAATTGCTTAATTTTCAATGTGTCAAGATCCCTTATGTCCATAAATTCAGATTTTTAGTAAAGCCTTAGAAAATATTAAGTTTAAAGCAAAGGAACAATTTATGATAAAAGCTCAAGGTAAAAAAATAACAATATCAAAGTTAAAGATACTATGTTTCCTGAATTACATGAGCATTGCCATTCAATCCTGCTACCTCTGCAATCAGATTTGTTTCTTCCACTCAACTAAAAGCACATTCCAAATGTTGATATTTACGTAAGGTATTGAGAGAGATTGCCAAACTGTTCTTAGAGAAGATTATATACATTTATACTCCCACACACAGCAAATGAGGTTTCCTCGCACTCTTAGCTCTGTCTTTAATCTTTGACAACCTGACAGCTCTTCTCTTAGCTCTGGTATAGAGCTTTAGAATGTCAAGTGCAGTGTAACATAACCACCACTGTACACAACTGGCTGGGGTGAGAGCAAAGCAGACATCTTTCAGATGATCGCCTAAATTTCCAGAAAGCCAATGCCTTCACTGTTGTTTCCTGTGGCATCATTCAAAACATAAGCTAAGATCTGCACCTCTGTGTGACTGAACCACATCCAGTGCGCTCATCAACCGGCAGCAGGCTCGGCCTCACCGGCACCAGCTCGTTCTCACGATGGGAAGAACATCTGGTGTCACTTTTCAACTCAGTCCCAGACTCTCAGGCCACCTGTTCTGCTTTTCCCCCACGTAAATTTCACATGTTTCTCTTACAGTAATTTACACATAATCAATATTAAACTGCATATTTATTACCGCAGAATGATTAAAATTCTACATGCATAATTAACCTCCCCAAGGAAGATTAAGTATCCTTTCAACATTCCTCTATAGTTTTTTTAAAAAATATATTTTATTGATTTTTTTACAGAGAGGAAGGGAGAGGGATAGAAAGCCAGAAACATCGATGAGAGAGAAACACCGATCAGCTGCCTCCTGCACACTCCTGACTAGGGATGTGCCCGCAACCAAGGTACATGCTCTTGACCGGAATCGAACCTGGGACCCTTCAGTCCGCGGTCCAACGCTCCATTCACTGAGCCAAACCGGTTAAGCTCCTCTATAGGTTTAAGCAACATTCCAAAATAGCAAGTTTGCCTCCACAGTAAAAAAATATATACACATATAAGTACACAGTTACAGAATACCTTGATTACCTTTGGGGGAAAAAAATAATGCTTTGGGATGCTTTTTCTGTACACATACCAGAAAAAAAAAAAAGCAAAGTAAGCCATAATAACTGAATTTTACATTTGCGAACCAGTTTTATTAGCTGTCGTAAAAAGCATCCAAAACAGAAACAGGGCAAAAAGCTGAGGGGACAGTTCCTTTCAATGTCATGTGAGGAAAAGGCCATCCAAGGCTCATCTGAGGAAATGTGCTCATTTCAACTTTCTGTTTACTACTGATTAAAGCTTCCAGACAGTGAAGTTACATGTTACCTTATAGACATTTCTCTGAAACACATGCAAATAATCTGTGTCTGGTGAGTAAAATAATCCAATGGTTATAATTTAAATCCTAGTTGGAAATTAATCCCTTTTATATCTCTATTAATCTTATTTTACCTTTGCCTCAAACACCCAGTTTTCAAACACCCTCCAGTTTAGACTAGTTTTTTTAAAAAATTTCTTTTTATTGATTAAGGTGTTACATATGTGTCCTTATCCCCCCATTATGGACTAGTTTTAACATCTAACTAGTTTGCTCATTAATTATGCATCGAATGAAATCTTCATTGTATGTTCATTTTATATTTGTATAAGAGTCATAATTGTGCCTTTTAAAAATTATACTTTAGCAAAGCAAAAGGCAAATGTATCACAAGTTTGAAAGTTTGTATGTTCCATTTTTATTTTTCAAATTTTGGGGGTTTTATTTTATGGCAAATAGCATTGGCACATGAAAAAAAAAATCTATTCTTTTTTTTTTATTGACACTATTACAGATGTCCTCCATTCCCTTCCCCAAGCACTTGCCCACCTCCACCCAGCCCCCACTAATGTGTCCCCTGGTGTTCACTACATCGTTGTCTGTGTTCATATATATTTTCCCCCCCTCTCTTTGGATACTCTCTATTCTTATTTACCTTTAATTAAAAACACTTCATTCACTATCATGTTTCAATGAGAAGACTGTTAGGAATCACCAAACTTAAATATTTTGTCAGCATTTTCAAACTTTTAAGAAAATGGACTATACTAGAATACTTTTCTCTTCGAAAAAAAAGTGACAACTCTGTTTAAATGCTTTTAGGTTTACTGATAGTACTTCATAAACCTTATTTAACTTGCTTGTGTTACCTATTTCTTGGAAACAGACCAATTATACGTCAGACAATGTTAAATCAATCTTTTAAATTAAAACAGCATCAGAAATAGGGTTATTCTCTGGTTTAACTCTGAATCACCAAGTGTCTGTTATGTGTTCTATTCTAGGCCCTTAGGATGTAACCACAAAGATACTGATTTAAAAAAATCCTCTGTACTATGGAGCCTAAATTTTACTGTGAGGAGACATATATCATAAATAAGGAGATCATTTCAAAAGGTAGAAAGTGATCGGTGGGAGAAAAAGCCCAGATGGCAACATGGAGTGTAAAGGTGTTGTAAATAGGGTGGCCAGGGAAGGACTCAATGAGGAGATGACCTTTAAGCATAAAAGTAGATGAAGGAGTAAGATAATTAATTTTATATGTCAACTCGGCTGCACTATGGTGCCGCTGTTTGGTCAAACACTAGTCTAGATGCTGTGACGATAATTTTTAGATATGATTAGCATTTACGATAAGTAGACTTTGAGTAAACCTGATTGCCCTCCCATATCTGAGTAGGCCTCATCCAATCAGTAGAACACCTTAAGAGCAAAGCAGCAATTCTGCCTCAATACTGTAATATCAAAACTTATCTGAGTTTCTTGCCTGTTGGCCTGCCCTGCAGATTTTGAATTCAAGACTACAATATCGGCTCTTGCCGAAACCGGTTTGGCTCAGTGGATAGAGCGTCGGCCTGCGGACTGAAAGGTCCCAGATTCGATTCCGGTCAAGGGTATGTACCTGGGTTGCGGGCACATCCCCAGTAGGAGATGTGCAGAAGGCAGCTGATGGATGTTTCTCTCTCATCGATGTTTCTAACTATCTCTCTCCCTTCCTCTCTGTAAAAAATCAATAAAATATATTTTTAAAAAAAATAACAGCTCTTCCTTGAATTTCAAGCCTACTACATTGCCCTATAGGTTTTGGACTTGCCAGCCCTACAACCATATGATCCAATTCCTATACATCAAATCAATCAGTTAATATTTCTCTCAACATATATATTTATACAGATATATAGACACATATTCCTATGCATATATGTATATATATTATGTGCATGTATATATGTGTATGTGTATATATATATAGCTGTACATGAAATTATATTATGTCTATATGTATATCTATTATGCACATATATCTATGTTCAGAGATAATCAATAGGAGATCATATATCTATATTGGTTCTATTTCTCTGGAGATCTCTGTTTAATTCTGGGAGAAAACCACTGCAGGAAGGGAAAGTAACCAGACCAAAGACCCTATGGCAGGAAGACCAAGAAGGCTGACACAGCTGGGGTGGACTGAGCAAAAGTGAGAGCTTGAGGATGACAAGGTCAGAGAAGGAATTCGCAGGCCACTGTAGGAACTTATTATTTTATTCTTGGTGACATGGGGAGAGGTCTTTGTGCAGAGAATCACTGGCTGTCTGGTTGAAGTAGAAACTAGGAGCCTAGCCAAAGGACAGAATGGTGGTTCAGGTGAGACACAATGGTAACTGGACCAGAGTGACGGGTGGAAAACAGTGACAACTCTTAAGTCCCGGAAATATTTTGAACACAGGTGCAAACAGAGTTCCTAATAAATTTGGCATGAGGTATGAGAAAAAGAAAGGAGTCAAAGATGATCCCAAGTTTTTGGACTGAGTAACTGGAAATATAGCACTTCCAATGACTCAGCCTACTTTGACCTCTTGCCTGATAATTGTAACCACCTACCTCTCTGTTGTTTTTTCCAAATTATCAAATGATCACCTTCCACAATTCAGTTATATAGCACCAGGGTTCTCCCAAATAAAATTTAAGCTCCACCATGGCATGGCAGAAATATTTTTGTCTGGTTTTATCCCAGGACAACTACATTTGTCTAGATCAGCGGTGCTCAACCTGTGGGTCGTGACCCCTGATGGTCACAGGGTCGCCTAAGACCATCGGAAAACACATATATAATTACATATTGTTTTTGTGATTAATCACTATGCTTTAATTGTGTTCAATTTGTAACAATGAAATTGGGGGTCACCACAACATGAGGAACTGTATTAAAGGGTCGCGGCATTAGGAAGGTTGAGAACCACTGGTCTAGATGCATCCCAAGCACTTAAAACAGAGCCTGGCTATTTTAATAGGTATTCACAAATATTTCGGTTCCAAAATTCAGGCTCCAAAAGGTTAAAGAACGTGTCTAATGTTATATATCTAGGAACTAATGACGGATTTGACCACAGGTTTTTCTGGTCCTGTCCACATTTCTTCTCCTACTTCCTAATTATACCTTGGCTGAAATATTAAAATCAATATTTCTATCTCTTGAAACAGAAATTTCTGCCCTGTGGTTCTATTATATCGTGTTGTTGAGCAGTGTGGTAGAAGATGTGATTGATTGTGAACTACTAACTATTAATACACACTTCCGGATCTCAGGGAGAGGGGCCAGGCTCTGGAGCCAAAAGACAAGGGTTCGAGGCCTGCCTCCACCACTTACTTGTTATAGAATCTGGGTGAACTCAATCATCTTGCCTAAGCCTCGATCTCCTTGTCTATAAAATAAATTCATTATAACATCCATCTACCTTTGTGGGTGAATAGAATTAATGTAGAGATATAATCCAACAAGGTCAGCAAGTTGTAATTAGCCTTATAAATATTTTATAAAGATGGCTTAAATTTGGTGACACTGAAGGAGAAAACAATTAAACATGCTCTATGTCAATAGTCTATTCAACAGAAAGTATCTTATTTTTTAAAAAAAATCCTTCCATATTTCTTTTTATTAAATATTTTTATGTTTTTATTGATTTAGAGGGAGAGAGAGATAGAAACATCAGTAATGAGAGAGAACCATCACTCAGCTGCCTCCTACAAGCCTTCTACTGGGGATTGAGCCCGCAACCCAGGCATATGCCCTGACCAACAATTGAACCATGATCTCCTGGTTCATGGGTCGACACTCAACCACTGAGCCACACTGACTGGGCTAAAAGGCATCTTATTTTTGTGTTTTGGTGTTTTTTTCCCATCTGATCCCATTGGCTTCACGTCCTTCTCCACATTTCCTACTTAACCACATTGCTGATAAAACCATCAGGGTCCCCTCAAATAAAAGTCTCAGAGTGTGCATCTCAGGCCCTCCTCCTCTGACTCAGTCCAGAGGTTATTAACACACACCCCCTCTGCAAACAGAAACAAGAGAGCCTAGCGAAGGCCTCCCTTCTGTTCTATAAACCCTCTAGAAAATTATCTACACTTTATCCTAATGTGTCAGATGTTCAGCAAGGCTATTGGAGAAGCAAGTCCAATTTACGACAATGTGCACAGTCTCGGGTACAGCCTACATACAAGCAGGCAACTTACAGATGCTGAGCCCAGGAGCAGAGCCCTGCCCCCAGGCATCTGGCACATTCCTCTGAATTCTCTCTCAGCCTCAGGTTTTTAAGAAAAGCAAATGCCCTTCCAACCAGCTGTCCATTTAGGTAAGGGTTTCAAGGAAAGTGTTTTTCTCTCTAAAGCTTCCAAAAGCCCGAAGCTTATTGATTTCTATAAGGCATCTTTTTTGTGTTTTGGTGTTTTTTTCCCATCTGATCCCATTGGCTTCACGTCCTTCTCCACATTTCCTACTTAACCACATTGCTGATAAAACCATCAGGGTCCCCTCAAATAAAAGTCTCAGAGTGTGCATCACAGGCCCTCCTCCTCTGACTCAGTCCAGAGGTTATTAACACACACCCCCTCTGCAAACAGAAACAAGAGAGCCTAGCGAAGGCCTCCCTTCTGTTCTATAAACCCTCTAGAAAATTATCTAAACTTTATCCTAATGTGTCAGATATTCAGCCAGGCCATTGGAGAAGCAAGTCCAATTTACGACAATGTGCACAGTCTCGGGTACAGCCTACATACAAGCAGGCAACTTACAGATGCTGAGCCCAGGAGCAGAGCCCTGCCCCCAGGCATCTGGCACATTCCTCTGAATTCTCTCTCAGCCTCAGGTTTTTAAGAAAAGCAAATGCCCTTCCAACCAGCTGTCCATTTAGGTAAGGGTTTCAAGGAAAGTGTTTTTCTCTCTAAAGCTTCCAAAAGCCCGAAGCTTATTGATTTCTATCCTATGATCCCATATTCCAATTTCTAGATTATGTGCTGCCTCTCTAGAAATCCAGGGGATGGCAACATGGCAAACTGTGCTGCCAAACACTGCTCTTTTTGTGAATGTAATGTTTTAGCCCCAATTCGTATCATCTTATGACCTCTCTCCTCTAGAGTTTACTCCTTATACAGGGGTGGGCAAAAGTAGGTTACAGTTGGTTATATGGAAAAAGACATGCAGGTCATGATTATTACAATAGTGAATAAATACACTCTGCTTCATCTACTCACAGCTGTAAGCCTAATTTTTCCTGCCCTGTATATCTCTGACTTGGTTCTTACAACATATAGTCATCTCTATTACCCATTTTCTTTTAAATTTTTTTCTATTTTTCTAATTACCTCCAATTTCTCAGCTATTCTCTGCTTTGTTAATAGACATTTAGATAAACACAACAGTAGTATTCTTAAGACTTATAGATTCATAAATACATATTTTATTTGCAAAAGAAAAAATGTAATTATTAAATCATTTTAAGACATGTCTTCTCAAATGTTAAAAACTTCAACATCTTGATTTGGGAGATGGTTATACAGGGTGTATATACACACATTGAGATGTAAACTAAAGATTTGTGAACTTTGCTGTGTACAAGTTACACCTATTTTCTTAATGAAGAAAAAAATCCCTGAATAGAGAGGATTCTTCAGAGACAGAGAGGAGGAGAATCTGACAATCAAACATTCAATGTTTTTGCTTAGCAGAAGGGAAAGGGGGGTGGGGGGACGAAGGGGACTTATTCTCAGAATAATCAACAGCATTATAAACACAAGTCTATTGGGAGGGGCTAAAATTTTTGCGCCACTGAAGTAAATTAATGTAGCCATTTACTAAAGAATAATTTAGACAATGAAATCCCAATCTCTCTAACACATCTCCAACATTGAAAAAGAAACTCATGGCTTTTGTTCAAAATCTTTTTCTGTTCATAGAAACAGTGATTGCACAAATAAAATAACTACAATATTATACTGAACACACTCTGCCAGACTCTGTACTAGAAACTTCAAATGATATTTTTCACCCACTCAATCATTCAATCAAATATTGGTTGACGACTACTGTGTGCCAAACACTGTGCTGGACACTTTGAGATATATAATTTCACAGAAGGGAGATTTTTCTCCCTGATTATGTTATGTTCAGTGCAATATTAAAATTCATGTAAATCTTGCAGTTTGAGAAATTCAGGCATTGTTTTAAGAATAATCTGCAAAAGTTACCATTGAATTTAAACATTTCACATATACATTGGAAATGTAAAATAGAGAATATGTTCCATTTAGATCATACACATTCAGATATTTTGGCTTAAGAAGTATGTGCATCAAGGGAAAAAAAGGATAAAATTATGCTGGCTTTATCTATACAAAATTCTTTTAACTCATAGAAGTCTAGGTAAAGAAAGAAGTATTGTACAGTATGTCCAAGTTAATAATTTACCTTTGCCATCTTCTCTGCCAATTGCAACCGGCCATCAAGTTCCCTCCTGATCTGGGCTGCTTGTTCATCTGCATTATCCAACTTAAAAAAAACACACACAGAAATTATACATATGTGATTGCTTAATTACAGTGACCTGCAGATTACAGTAAAAACGAAATGACTCAAAATCTTTTAAAATGAATTTTCTCAGCTACCTATTCAAAGAGAACAGTACAGACTATTTAATTAGGTTAGCGGTCCAATTAAATTTCTTGGGCACTTCTCACTGTGTTTTGGTTCACAATAAAAGTTAATAAATCTCTAAGGTTAATAGCTCAGTTTACCAAAAAAAACTCATTATAACAATTCTTCACCTAAACTGTACACAACTCTAAACCAAGAAGTCCTCATTTACTTCAGGTTATTTTAAACTGTCATGAAGTTCATTCAGCTCACTTCTCTGTCTTCATGAAAGTCAGTCCTAAATGGCTCCAGATAGATACATCTCATGTTTTGTTCTTTGAAATTCCCAGAATGCATTTCTGGACTGTGAGATATTGAGTCATATTTCATTTCTTTGTTCTTTTAAAAAACAGTCCCTTCATTTTTATAGCAAGTCTGTATTAGTGCCAAAGTATAGAAGTACTATTTGATTGAAATAATTTTCTACCATTCAAGTCTTTATATATGCCTCATTCCAGTACCAACAAACTCACACTGCCAAGACAGCCTCCCATTCTTTCACAGACTGGCACCACATTAGAATTTCAGTCTTGTTCTAAATTGGACTGAAAGCAAGAAAAGCATGCTATCATCATATTTAAGATATCTGCCACTTACGTGAAAAATTACTTTCACTTCTCCACTGAAATAATCTTTAACTTTTTCTATAACTTCAACTTTCCTCATGATTCCTTTTCCCCCAATTACTCAGTCAATCCTCCTTTATTAATCCATTATAAAACCTGTTAAACTGACCTGAGTCATGCACAATATGGGAAGCTCTGGGGGCTAGAGATGTGAACCAGGTAGATGTTTCTCTGAACTCATTCCTTCCCCTCTCCCATGCCTATCATTAAGAGGCCTGCACACACAATACAACCATGTCTTAGTAAAGATCTATCTAAAGATTGAATTAGTACTGAGTACATTAAACACCCAGGAGAATGGAGATTTGCAGGAAGCCAATTCCAGCATGACAGCGGGGCTGAATCTGGGAATGGCTGATGGCATTTCCCCAAACCTGAATAGGATACATTAAATTGATTGTTTTCTGCCAGACAGCTCAGGGCATCTTAATCTACATGTTATTGCCTCCTACTGGCCAAACACCTGAACAACCGTAGGCTAATTCCCCCATTCTGACAATGGACTCTGTGCGGAAACCTGACAGCCTTTGAAGTGTATATCTCTGCTTTGCCTCAGGACAAATTCTGTTAATAAAAAGCATGGGGTCCTCGCACTAACCGGTTTGGCTCAGTGGATAGAGCATCGGCATGGGGATTGAAGGGGCCCGGGTTCGATTACAGTCAAGGGCATGTACCTTGTTTGCGGCCACAACCCCAGTGGGGAGTATGCAGGAGGCAGCTGATGCCTTCTCCAGATTTCCTGAACCCTTCTTAATGCTGGAATAAGAACCCTGGCAAGATTAATTTGTCCATTTGCTAAAGAATTAAAAAATGACCATGTTACCTTTTGAAACTCGCCTTAACAAGAAAGAGATAAGTAGGAGCAAGCCAGGTCAACAGGATGGTGGTGTTTTACATGGAAAGCAAAGAAAAGGGGAGATGTTCCAGTAAGAGTCACCAAGTCTGGAGTTGAGACTAGACAATGGTTTGGGAAATGAAATACTTCAGCATTGGGGAAGGGGGACTTGGGAGATGGGTCTGGAGAGAGAGGAAGAGCTACTTCATGAGCTCATCTTCACAGCCAGGGAGTATGGAGTTGGTTCCTACATCAATGAGAAGTCATTAGAAGGTTTTACCTCTTTTGTAGAAAGATATCATAAAAAAGAAAAGGAAAGGAATTGCATGGAGCTAAAAAGTGGGTCAGCTGTCATGCAGCTTTTCAGCAATGAAACACCGAGAGGGGGGATCAGATCACCAAGCAAAGAAATAATAAAAGTGATGCTTACATTCCACCCCCCAAAAAAGGTTTTGAGCAGGTGAAGGACATGGTCAGATCTGAGCTTTGGAAAGGAGAGATCACTCTGTCTCCAGCACAAACAGGAAGTCTATTTGTTTATTTAAAAGAAGATCTGGGGTTACCTTTCCAAAAAAATATGTTCCCAAGTTGATTTTAAATATCAAATCCATTTTAAAACAAGGTTAAAAATGGGCAAGATTTTTGTAAACTAAATCCTTATTGCAAAGGAGTTTCTCTGTCATCTCAAAAACAAACACACTTATAAATTAAACTTTATCATAAGTCTGTATGTATATGAAAAACATAGTATATGTAAGATTCAATATTATCCATGGTCTCAAGCTATCCACTGGGAGGTCTCAGAACATATCCCCTGCAGGTAAGGGGCCTACTGTAATGTTGGGCCATATAATAGCATGCCTATATATACCCAGTTGTTCAAACCTTGGTGTCATCATTGAACTTTTTTCCCTCACAGCCCACATCCAACCCAATCTAGTCATGTAGAGTAAAACCTTAAAGTCACATAGTTGAGGCAGACCAGAATTTAGGTACTATGAGTCCTTGACCAAGACTCTTTCTACTTTTAGTACGGTGGAGCTTTTCCCTAGCTACTTCAAGCACATCTCATTTTTGCAAGTACAGTTGTATATATTGTCATGGTGAAAATATTGTTTTCTTTTTTAACCCTCCAGAGAACTTGGTTTTGCATACCACTCCCCACCCCAACCCCCAAAAATCAGAGAAGGAAGAAGAAAAGCCTGAATGGATGGTTTGTAGGTGTGAGGCATTAGACCTTAAAATGGTGGTGACACACCTGTCTCTAGTGCCAGATTTGGGCTAGGAGATAAAGAAAATGGGGATATGGAGTTTGTGGTAGGAGCCAGGGTCAAGTCCTCACTCCACAAAGACTTCACCTTAACTCCATTTTCTTTTACTTTAAATTTCTGATTTCAACAGTTTATGTGATGATAGATTACCTACCTCACAGATGGCCTTTCTTGGCACAGGACAGTTTCCAAGTCTTTGAAAGAGGGTCATTCAACCCTGACAATAACAGATGCCCAAATGTATCTTTATTCGCTGCAATGCCTCTAGTATCTATTACATGGAGCCTTCTACAACTTATAAAAATATTTCACTGGTTTGACAAGTACTTAGTACGGAAGACAGAGTTGTATTTTCCTCCTGTTCATTACACAAGGATTACTGTTTCCACACTCAGACTTCTCAAGGCTAGGGAGTTTTAAATCTGGACCTTTGGGAGTCTATGAACCTATTCAAGTTGAGGTGAAAATCTGGTAGAGCTATGTGTTTCTTTCCCCTTAAGGAATTGTTTAAATTTCATAGCTTACCAAAGATTCTCAAAGGGGTGGTTAACTCAAAAGAGTCAGAAAGTCATGTTCTAGCAGAAGCTTCTGTATAGAAGCTTCTGTTTATTTGTTCTAAAAGAGTCTGCAATGGCTTTCAAACATAAGCCATGGAAAACGGCCTCCTCAAACCTACACATCATCAACCCTACCCTTACAGAGGTTTGTTATATTCTTTGGAAAGGGGCAGTAAGACCTCGGTTCTTAACAATGTTGACTTGAACGGCCCATGATTACTTCATTAACTTTGCTTTTTTCTCCACTGTACAGCAAGCAGTATTGCAGTCTTCAGCAGCTACAAAAAGTGTGCCCTTCCAGAAGTTCACACTTTATACAGAAAACAGTAAAAACTGTACGTAAAACAATAGAATTGATACAAGAAAGTTACTGGTCAAGTATTGTGGGAATTCAGTGATGGAAGAGATGTTTTTCCTGGCTGACGAATAACAGGATGAATTTGTGAACACTGAAGTATTAAAAATGGAGTTTGAGGGGTAGAGAAAACGTTGGCCTGATGCAGCAGTCAATTAGGCTTGACATACAAATCTCAAACCCTGGGCTCTCCATGCCCCACGCCTCTCATGTTCCATGGAAACAGCTCTAAGAGAGGTCTCAGAGATGTCCAGCAAATCTCTCCTTGCAGAAGTCCTGGGGAGGACCAAAAGCGTGTGTTGATGGTCAACTATCTGACAGTTAAGAACATTTTAAACACATCACAAAAATAGCTTTACTGAGTTTAGCCCAACTGCTCCATTTTATAACTTGTGATATCATTCTTGCAGTACTTAAAAAATATAAATATCAAATACTTGGATAAATTAAATCTCATATCTTAAACAAAAAAGATCTTTTAAGAAGTGCTTTTCACACCCTGTTGAGCATCATTACCCTCTCTGATTAATCTATTTTCTAGAATCAGGATAACTGTCTTTATATTAATATTGTCAATCACTAGACAGAGGGACTATTGGCTGTGTTTTTCCATACTGATGCCTTTGTACATGCTGTGTCAACGTGCCCTTCTTCCGCTCATGAACAAAATCAATTTGATTTTTCTCTGTGACCCCACTCTAATTATGGTGTAACCCTTTAGACATATTATATTGTGTTATTCTTGTAATATTCATTTTTATGCTTTATTATTAAAAATACAAAGTAGACTAGGATTTGCACTGTTGTGGAAATTGAGTGTTTTCCCTAAGATAAATTCATATGCTGGTCCACTATATTTAAATTATTTGTAAATCTGGAGAGTTACAAATAATCCATCATAAACAATAACCAACACAAACCGAACAGTGATTCCAAAAGAACACTCTACCCAACATTTTACCATATAATTTTCTAGTTGCCCCGTGTTTGATTTATTTTGACAGTGCCATATGTATGGGTTTTTCAACATAACCTTAAAACACTGACCAAAGCTTTAAGTATTAGCAAATTATTTTATCAATACACCTGTTAATTCTCCACTATCACTTGAATCAGAAATTATATATATATCATAAAGATAGAGCAAAACTCTACCCTACTGACTCTGATTATTACTGTTGTTTCCTGTGCTAGCCCCTTCACTCTGTCAGCCCACAAGCACACACGTTGGTCTTAGCTTGTTCTAGATGTCAGAGTGTCTGCAATCATTTCTCAATACAATGTCATAAGGGCCTCTCTCCTGAGTTCCATCCCTCCACCTCCAATTGAAGGCAAAGAGTTTCCTTCAGGCACCCCACAATAACCTCAAAGTAAAACTGAACTCATCTCCTTTATTATCCACTCTTCAACCTGACTCCATTTCTACATGATTCTGACTACCCATAATCAGGCTATAATCTCAGAGGGAGGAAGGAAGGGAAGGGAGGAGAAAAAAAGGAGAACAGGGAGTAAATGATGAGAACAAATAAATATGAATTAGAGAGATGATACCCAAACACCCTAAGCCTAGTATTCAGGTCCTCCCATGTTTTTTACCAATCTAACTTTCTAACTTCTTAGATAATTCCATTATTTATACAAATTAGCTGTTTCATTATTTACCAAACATGTTACACTTTCTGATCATATATCCATCTATATCTATATATTTATATCTATATAATTTCATCATTTTTTATTCTTCAGTTACAGTTGACATACAATATTATATTAGTTTTAGGTGTACACCTCAGTGACTGGACATTATAAAACTTACGTCATCATCCCAAAAAATATCATACACATCTGATACCATACATAGTTATTAGAATATTGACTATATTTCCTATGCTATTCTGTAACTATTCTGTAACAACCAATTTGTATTTCATAATCCCTTTACCTTTTCCACCCATACCCCCAAAACCCCTCCCATCCAGCAACTGTTAAAATTATCTCTGTATCTTTTAGTCTACCCATAATCAGGCTATAATCTCAGAGGGAGGAAGGAAGGGAAGGGAGGAGAAAAAAAGGAGAACAGGGAGTAAATGATGAGAACAAATAAATATGAATTAGAGAGATGATACCCAAACACCCTAAGCCTAGTATTCAGGTCCTCCCATGTTTCTGTTCTGCTGGTTCACTTATTTTGATTTTTTAGATTCAATTGTTAATAGATATGTATTTACTAGTATTACCATTTGATTGTTTATATTTTTTATTTTTTCCTCTTCTTATTAAAGAAGACCCTTTAACATTATATTTAATACTGGTTTGGTAGTGATGAACTCCTTTAGCTTTTTCTTGTCTGGGGAGCTCTTTATCTGACCTTTAATTCTAAATGATAACTTTGCTGGGTAGAGTAATCTTGGTTGGAGGTCCTTGCTTTTTATCACTTTGAATATGAATATGTCTTGCAATCCATTCTGGCCTTCGAAGTTTATGTTGCATATGTTTTTAAATTCTTGCTCATTCTCTTCTCTCTGGCACCCCCATGGTGTGAATGTTGGTAGGCTTGAAGTTGTCCCAGAGGCTCCTTAGACTGTCTTCTTCATATTTTTTGTTTGTTTGTTTTTTGTCTTTTTGTATTTCGAGTTTGGGTGTTTTTTCCTTCCTGATATTCCAAATAGCTGATTTGACTCTAGCATCCTCTATTCTACCACTGATTCCCTATAAATTATTCTTTATTTCAGCTAGTGTATCCTTCATTTCTGACTGGTCATTTTTTATGTTGTTGATCACTAAGTTCCATGAGTATCCTTAAAACCATTGTTTTGAACTTCATATCTGGTAGTTTTCTTACTTCCATTTCATTTAATTCTTTTTCTGGAGATTTCTCCTTATCTTTCATTTGCAATATGTTTCTTTTTCTCCACATTTTGCCATCATTTCTGTTTTTCTTTCTGTGAATTAGGTAGAGCTACTATGTCTCCAAGATTTGGTAGAGTGGCCTTGTGTAGTAAGTGTCCTATAGGGCCCAGTGGTTCAGCCTCCCCAAACAGCTGAGCTAAGCACTCCAGGCATTGCCCTGTCTGGGCTGTGTGCACTATCCTTTTATAGTTGAGCCTTGATTAATGATTGCATCACTGGGAGGGATTGACCTCCAGGCCAATTGGCTGTGAAGAGCAGCTGCAACTACAGTGGAAGAGCTGCTGTGCAGGAGTCAACCCTATGGAGCAGCACTTGCTTTGATGCTCACCGAGTCTGCCCCTTGAGGGTATCACTCATGGAGGTGGTAGGAGTGTAATCTGGTGTAAGCTAAAGTTGACCACAAGGTGCACTGGTTTTGTGGCCTCCAGGAAGTGCAAAGTTAGCCATGCCTGTGCCCTGCCTGGGGCCACCCAGCACAAACTACAGAGCAATCTGCAGATGGCTGCTACTTGCATTGGACGTGGAGGTGCTCAGGAGAGGCCAAGCTATGAACCAAGGAGGGCTGCTGCTGGTGCTGGGCTTGGGCCCACTTATCAGGCAATATGGGCACCCTATGGCCAGCTGCTGCTTGTTTGAGAGATTTTAGGAAAGTCTGAAGCATGAGGCAAGAGAGGCCAGCTATATGGAAAAGCCATTGGAAATGGCTTGGACTTGCTGGTTAGGTGGGGTGGGGTCTCAGGGAATCACCAGGGCAGGACAAACAGTATGGGCCAGGTTGATGGAAACAAAGATATGACGCCTGCCTGTCAGCTCTGTGGTAGGGAGGGCTCAGCAAAGAAGCAATGGCTTCTGCTAGCACTTCCGTCTTGGAAAAAGCTGCCCCCTCTCCCCCCAGCTCTTT
>NW_006296406.1:461114-464150 GCF_000327345.1 Myotis davidii
TTCAAGCTGCTGCCCCAATGCTGTAGCTCAGAGGGAGAGAGTCTGAGTAAGTCTATGCATGAACCCTTTAAGAATTGCCTGGAAACCAGAAATCTCAGCATCACTCATCCACAATCCCTACTGGTTTTTACAATCTGGAGATATGGGGACTTCTCAGCACTGGAATCCTGGCTGAAGGGTCTGGTATGGGGCTGGGACCCTTTGCTCCTCATGGAGGGACCTTAGCAGCCAAGATATCCCTGATAAAAAACTGCCACATGTGTGTGTGGGACCAACCTATTTTGTGCCTCTGCCCCTCCTACTAGTCTCAATGTGGCTTCTTTTTTAATTCCCTAGTTGCAGGACTTCCATTCAGCCAGCGTTCAGATAGTTCTGAAGGATGGTTGTTCTGTAGTTTAGTTGTATTTTTTTATGTAGTATAGGGTGGAGGCAAGAACCACGTTTAACTACACCACCATCTTGACCAGAAGATTCCCAATCATATATTTTGCTTGTGTTTCTCCTGCCTGGGACTCTCTTCTACATACCTTCATTGCCCAGATCAATCTCCAAATCTTCTGAGAAGACTACTTAACCAATCATGTAGTAACAAAGCAGGTACTATCTGATAACATATCTTTCATATCTGTTTTATTGTTGAACTCTGATACTTAGGACTTTACCTCAAACTGCAATGTATGCCCTCTATTAGTACACCCTACTCTAATAAAATCCATCTCCAATGGTGGACTCATATAACTAGACTCAATTTTAATACAAATACTAAGAATAATTCCTGTATGTAAAAGGTCCTTAGATCCTAAGGACTTCCATTCTGACCCATCTTCCATAAGGCAATCTCCTTTAAAAACAAAAACAAAAAAACCCTTCCTCTCTTTTTCTTGATCACCAAGAATTATCCAAAAATCACCAGGTAACTAAAACTTGTTTTGTAATTTCATACAATGAAAAGAACATAAGGAAATGAAGTCATTCCTCTAGTCAGAAGAGCACATTACCTATATGATGTTATGTATGAACCAGGTAGCATTCTGTCTGCTGGAGAAAAAGTTTTCAGAGAACTCTTTACCGTATATCTACCTTCTAAATTATGTAATAGAAACCTAACTCAGAAATAGCAGTTCTGCCATGGATTCTCATTGAGTCTTAAAAATGCATTTCCCAAAACACACTTTCTTTTGAATACTTAAAAGCAGGGAAAAGATAAATGAGTTAATTAGATATAAAATTACCCTATGTGAACTGAACTAAACTATATTAAATAATAGATCAAATGTTCAAAAGCGAGAATATATAAAATTTAACCTCAAACATAAAAACCCTGGAACTTCAACAGCCTGGAGAATATGCATGCATATTCTCTAAAATAGTAGATCTAATTTGGCAAATTTTTACATGTCATGAAATTTTCTTTAGTTATTTTCATTTGGTATTAACAGTTTATCTTCTGGACAAAAGGAATGAGCTCATATCTTCAAGCAATTATTTACTAACTATACTCACCCCAATAAAGTAACTGAATATGCAGTCACATTACTAATGAAATAATGCTGACATTGAGAATTTAGCACTAAATAAAACAACACATGCACTATCAGTGCTATTAGAGAACAGTAACCCCATAAAGTTCTCATGGTAAAGATTCAGGAAAAGACCCCATGTGGATCAGGCAGAAAGAGGGGAAGAACAGCCATCATTAACCCCCTGGATTCTTTTCCCTAAGGAAGGGGGGCAGGCTTTGCCAGAAGCAGCACTGACAAGTTGTCTCAGCTGAAGGAAGAGAAGGCTGCCTCTGTAGTCCTTTGCAGCCTTTCTATGCTTCTATTGGAAAAAACGAACAAACAAAATCCAGAGTGAACAGGAGGAAAGACCTCAAGAAAATAGACTAGGGATGCTGCAACCAGGGAAGAGAATACAGTACATGGATGAAAAGAGAAGCAATATTCTTATACAAGGGACAGAAACGCTTGTGAAGGTTACAACCCAAGATGTAGGCCCCCTAAAAGAGTGAGGCTTCCTCGGGTAATAGAATACGCGCTATTCCCCAACTCCCTGCCACAACACCAACACAGCTCTAGGACAGTAACAGTCAATCCCAGCTACAAGATGCAAGACACTGACCCTCTCTGAGGAGGAATACTTAAGGAAACCCAAAGTCAAGGGGAAGACAAAGATAAGGATACGAGAAGAACTTGAAACTTCTTGAACCTATGGCTACAACAAACATTAAGCACTGCCCAACTCTCAGTCCGATCAACAAGTATCCTCACACTAAAGGCAAATATATTTCAGTTCTTGTTACCTGATACAATGTGTCTGGATTTCAAAAAAAATTACAAAGCATGCCAAAAGGAAAAAAGAAACAGTGTAGAGAGCAAAAACAAGAATCCAAACCAAATTTAGATCTGACTGAGAGGTTACAGTTATCAAACAAAACATTTAAATAACTACCGTATTTGCCGGCGTATAAGAGTGACTGAGAGGTTACAGTTATCAAACAGAACATTTAAATAACTATTATTAATATGTGAAGGGCTCTGATGGGAAAAGTTGAAAGCATTCTCAAATACAAAGAGAAAAAAAAAACTCCAAGACAAACAAAACAGAACATCCCAGAACTATGGGACAATATCAAAACTGTAATACCCAAAGGAGAAGAGAGAATGAGAAAGAAGGAATATTTGAACTAGTAATACCTGAGAACTTTCCAAAATTAATGACAGACACCAACCCAGCAATCACAGAACACACCAGGAAAGAGAAATATCACAGGAAAACCTATACCTACACATATTCATATTTAAATGGCAGAAAACTAAGATGATAGAATATTGACGATAAAATATTGAAGGAAGCCATAGGACAAAAACACCTTACCTGTAGAGAACCAAGAAGACCTATATCAGACTATTCATCAGAAAACATACAAGAAGAAAGTGGAGTGAAATCTTCAGTGTTGAAAGAGAAAAAGAGCTAACTGATAATTGTATGTCCAATGAAATTATTCTCTAAACATGAAGGAGAAACAAAGTATTT